>NC_058523.1:288224834-288524834 GCF_904849725.1 Hordeum vulgare subsp. vulgare
AGGCCAAGGACCTTCTATCCTTCTCCTCCTCCTCCTTCTTCTTGATTTCTTCTTCTCCTCCTCCTCCTCCTCTTTGTTCTCCTCTTTCATATTATACTTGCTTTCATTAACCCAACAATGACATAATTAGCCCATTTAGCTCCAAAATACCATAATAAGCTCAAAATGGCATAAGAACCTTGGTTAGCTCATGAATATTATATACTTAGCTTGTTTTTCTCTAAAATGACATAATTAGCCCATTTAGCTCAAAAAAGACATAATTAGGTAATTTAGCTCCAACAAGAGGAGAAGAGGAGAAGAAATAGGCAAAATGAAAAGAAAGAAGAAGAAGAGATGAAGAAGAAGAGAAGAAGGAGGAGGAGGAGGAGGAGGAGGAGGAGAAGGCCAAGGACCTTCTATCCTTCTCCTCCTCCTCCTTCTCCTCCTTCTTCTTGATTTCTTATTCTTCTCCTCCTCCTCCTATTTCTTCTGCTCTTTCATATTATCCTTGCTTTAATTAACCCAACAATGACATAATTAGCCCATTTAGCTCCAAAATACCATAATAAGCTCAAAATGGCATAAGAACCTTGGTTAGCTCATGAATATTATATACTTAGCTTGTTTTCCTCTAAAATGACATAATTGGAATATTTAGCTCAAAAAGAAGGAGAAGGAAGAAGAAGAAGAAGAAGAAGAGAAGAAGAATAGAAGGAGAAGGATAAGAATAAGGAGGAGGAGGAGAAGAAGAAGGAGGAGGAGAAGAAGAGAAGAAGAAGGAGAAGGAGGAGAAGAAGAAGGAGAAGGAGAAGGAGCCCTCCTTCTTATCCTTCTTCTTCTCTCCTTCTTCTCCTCCTTCTTCTCCTTCTTCTTCTCTTCTTTTTTCTTCTTCTCCTCCTCCTTCTCCTTCTCCTTCCCCTTCCCCTCCTCCTCCTCCTCCTTCTTGTTTTTCTTCTCCTTGTTCTCTTATTGCTTCTTCTCTTTCTTCTTCAATTTAGCTTATTTGTCATATATATGTTGTTGTTCTTATTCTACTTACTTTCTTATTCCCATTTTGCAGATTGGATGTACTACATGCATGGAAGCTGGCGTTGGAGTGCTTTAGTTTCCGTTTTTATTTGAGTTGATGAACAATGTGTTGGTTCTTTGTATGTGTTGATGAACAATGTGTTGATGAACAATATATGTGCAACTATATGTATGTATATATGGATGAAACTTCGTATGTGTTGGTTCTTTTGATATATGGGATGTACATTGATGAACAAATGGCATTGATGAGCTTTATATGTATATCATATATGTGTTGTGATCTATTTATGATATATGTGCTCTGAATTATATGTATATGTGATGTGAAATAGAAAAAATAAATAAAAATGGGACAATATAGGATCTTTGCCGTGTGCCAGCTGATGGCAAAGGCCTTTGCCATCAGCCAGCAGACGGAAAAGGTGCCACGTGGCGCCCAGCTGTGCAACCTGGGCAGTAGCAGCTAGCCATGTAGTATCTTTGCCGTCTGCCTGCTGGGTGGGCAGACGGCAAAGAAGAGGGCACGGAGGAGGGGGCAGAAGACAAAAGTGGAGAGAGGGGGGAGGGGAGGACACGACAGATGGCAAAGATAGTCAAGGGGGCAGACGGCAAAGATGGAGGGGGGAGGGGAGGGGAGGAGAAGGCAGACGGCAAAGCTTGACCAGGAGGCAGACGGCAAAGATTGCCGAGGAGGCAGACGGCAAAGGCTCCGTTAACCCCTAACGGAGGCAACGCCTCTCGGCTGCCGTCCCAAACTCTTTGCCGACTGCTCCTCAGAAAAGCTGACGGCAAAGAGCTTTGCCGTCCGCTTTAGGGGGGCAGACGGCGAAGAAGGTCCTATGCCATCGTAGGCTGACCCAAAAAATTTGCCGGCCGTGACAATCTTTGCCGTCTGTGGTACTGTCTTTGCCGTCCGGGTATTTGTCTTTGCCGTCTGTGATGGCAGACGGCAAAGAAGGTGATTCCTGTAGTGATGGGTTCCAGATCATGGGATAAGGGCAAGCTATCACTTGGACAGTGTTCAAGGAAGGATTCCACGCTGCTCACATTCCTCCCGGAATGATGACCGTTAAGATGCAGGAATTCCGAGCTTTAAGGCAAGGCAGTGGAACCGTCAAGGAGTATCTGTAGAAGATTAACCTCTTGTCGAGATATGCACGAGAGGACGTCAACACTGAGGCCGCAAAGGTGGAACACTTTATGGAAGGACTGCAACAAGTCACTCCAGTATTGTAGCGGCGTGTTTTGAAAAATAATTTCCAAAAAACATGTCTCTGTGTTTACCAACCCCAGGATTGCTGTTAGCTGGTAGACACTTACTTGATACAAAATATCCAACCAAAATACAAAATCTGGGTTATAACACCATGAAGGTCTACTTGGTTGAACAAAAGCATGAGGTTGACGGCGGAAGCGACTCGAGGAATCTCCAGTGCCCATGGGACTCCATTCTCACAGGAATAGCTGACCTGGATAAATTCCTATCTCACAAGACTCCTAGGTTCCGGGGTTGACAGCATCGTGTTCCTCTCCGAACGCAATCTGGTCAAGACAATAGCCAGGGACAAGCCAATGAGTACTTTGAATGTACTCGCAAACATCAAGAAAACAAATAAGTTAAAGCAGGTGAGATCCATGCAAATTTCCACTTACAGTTATATCTTGCCATTAGAGTTTAATTCAAGAAATGCATTTATGCAGATATGCTATTTTCCACCAATGTTGTATAAACAAGCAAGGACGGTAATAATGAATAATATGTGTGCCGCAGTCGGGCGTCGGAGCGACACCACGAAAAGGGACTAAAATAAATAATAATAAGCATGCCTCAGTCGGGCGTCTGAGCGACACCGCACACAGGGCTTATAAGAAATAATAATAAGAATGCCTCAGTCGGGCGTTTGAGCGACACCACATAAAGCGCTTATATGAAACGATAAACATGCCACAGTCGGGCGTCTAAGCGACACCACATAAAGGGCTTATGTGAAACAAGTAAAGAATATCCAGGAGGTAGATCCATTCGAGGGATATTCAACAAACCATATAATAGGGGTTAGTCTAGAGTAATAATAATAATATGATTATTCACCACATCATCATATGATTTTCCATAGACATTATTATTATCACCGCTTATACTGCAAAGACCGACTCTAGGACCGACACTTGACTCGTCAAACAACGTCCTTGACCGGGGACACGGCTACTCGAATAGTTTTGATAGTGCAAAGGGTGTACTCTTTACCCATAGCTCATGGGTTTCGATAGTCCAGAAGACTAATCCCGCGCAAGACATTTTAGAAGCGGACACTCAGAAAAAGCACACACCGATTTTCCTCCGCAAAGCCCGGCTTCACCCGGACTACGCTACCAAGGCAAAACCATAAGACGGGGAGGCTCCAACCTCGACTAGCATGGGATCAAAAATTTATACCGCGCGCTCACTGGGAAGGGCCATTCCCTCTCGGTCCCAGACCGGGAACATCCATGCCCCCTGACCGGATGACTGGATTTAGTCCAGGGCCATGGATACCTCCATACCAACCCATCTACTTGGTGTGTGACTCATAATAGGTCCACAACTGACTGTACCAAATCCATTATCCAGGAAACTGTGGTAGCATGTTATAGAATTATGACACATACATGACTCGATCTAGGTCGATACCGGAGTTAACCAAGTTTTACCGACATCATCATGCACATGTCATGACCAGGCCAACCCATCACGTTCCGCATGACTAGGTTATTCCACGACCTTTCATAACTATCACATGCCATCATCATGTTTTACCATTGTTATAATATGAGTTGCATGTATGTAGAATGCAAGGTATTATTTCCCGCGAGATTCTTATCAACATAACCTCAAATCATGCAATATATGCACCACCATAATCATCACACAACTTTATTCAAATCTGAATTCAAGATGCTTGGCTTAGGGTTTGAGGAGGGTGATGTGTACCCCAACATCTTGGAGTAGGTATCCTCTCTTCAAATCCTATTTAAAAAAATATTTGAATTAACACACAAATTCAAAACAGCACACAAAAGTTGTTTGAAATACTTTTAAATAAATATGTAAATAAACTAGAGGCAATTATAAAGAGGTAGGAGAAAGAATAATCCCATTTGGAGTTACCTATAAAAAGTTATAGCCATTCTAAGATTTTGTTTCAATCTGTTTTGAAAATCAAAACTAAAAGAAAACGTTTCGGGGGTAAATACGTTTCCTAGCAGAGAAAATGTATTCACTGAGATAGCTGCAGGGAAATGCGCTTTACTAAAAGGAAGACACACTGATAACCCACAAGTATAGGGGATCGCAACAGTTTTCGAGTGTAGAGTATTCAACCCAAATTTGTTGATTCGACACAAGGGGAAGCCAAAGAATATTCTCGAGTATTAGTAGTTGAGTTGTCAATTCAACCACACCTGAAATACTTAGTATCTGCACCAAAGTTTCAGTAGCAAAGTAGTGTGATAGTAACGGTAGCAGCGATAACAGTAGCAGTAGTGACTTGTGTAGCAATTGAGACAACAGTAGCGGTAAAGTAACTTAGCAAGGACCAGTAGGAAAAGACTCGTAGGCATTGGATCGGTGATGGATAATTATGTCGGATGACATTCATCATGTAACGGTTATAACATAGGGTGATATGTAATTAGCTCCAGTTCGTCAATGTAATGTAGGCATGTATTCCGTATTTAGTCATAGGTGCTTATGGAAAATAACTTGCTTGACATCTATAGTCCATCCCTCCCATGGCAGTGGGGTCCTAATCGAAACTAAGGGATATTAAGGTCTCCTTTTAATAGATAACCGGAACAAAGCATTAGCACATAGTGAATACATGAACTCCTCATACTATGCTCATCTCCGGGAGTGGTTCCGGCTATTGTCACTCCCGGGTTGCCGGGTCATAACACATATTAGGTGACTACAACTTGCAAGATAGGATCAAGAACACACATATATTGATGAAAAAAATACTAGGTTCAGATCTGAAATCATGGCACTCGGACCCTAGTAACAAGCATTAAGCATAACAAAGTAGTAGCAACATCAATCTTAGAACATAGTGGATACTAGGGATCAAACCCCATCAAAACTAACTCGATTACATGATAGATCTCATCCAACCCATCTCCGTCCAGCAAGCCTACGATGAGATTACTCAAAAACAATGAAGAGCATCATGGAATTGGCGATGAAGGATGGTTGGTGATGACGACGGCGTCGTTTTTCCCTCTCCGGAGCCCAGAATGGACTCCAGATCTGCCCTCCCGAGGAAGAACTTGTGGTGGCGGCGGCTCCGTATCGCGAAACACGATGAACTCTTCTATCTTATTTTTTCTAGGCGAGAGAGAATATATAGAGCTGGAGTTGGAGGCTGCGGATCCACGAGGACCTCACAAGCCTGCCAGGTGCTGCGGGGGGGGGGGGGGGGGCCTCCTGGGCTTGTGGGCTCCTGGCTCCGTGTCTCCAAGTAATCCTTGCGCCAGTATTTTTTATATATTCCACAAAAAATCCTCGTAAATTTCCAGGTCATTCTGAGAAATTTTATTTCTGCGCAAAAACAACACCATGACAATTCTGCTAAAAACAGTGTAAGTCCGGGTTAGTTCCATTCAAATCATGCAAATTAGAGTCCAAAACAAGGGCAAAAGAGTTTGGAAAAGTAGATACGTTGGAGACGTATCAACTCCCCCAAGCTTAAAGCCTTGCTTGTCCTCAAGCAATCCAGTTGACAAACTAAAAGAGACAAAACAAAAACTTTTACGAACTCTGTTTGATCTTGTTGTTGTAATTATGTATAACTTATATTCGGATTTTCAGCAAGATCATAAGCTAACCACATAAGCAATGACATTTAGGTCTCATGATATACTCATATCAATGGCATAATCAACTAGTGAGCAATAATAATAAGTTTCAAACGTCAAACTTCAATCAAAACAATCATGAAACAATATGAAGAGATGGTATCTCGCTAGCCCTTTCTAAGACCGCAAAACATAAATGCAGAGCACCTTCAAAGACCAAGGGCTGACTGAACATTGTAATTCATGGCAAAGAAGATACAGTCACAGTCATACTCAATATCAATTAATAGCAAAGCATAAAAATGACGGAGGTGCTCTCTAACTGGTGCTTTTATAAGAAGAGGATGACTCAACAGAAACGTAAATAGATAGGCCCTTCGCAGAGGGAAGTATTGATTTGCAGAGGTCCACATCTCAAGCTTTTAAAACAAAGATACACAATTTTGGGTGGTATGCTTTCATTGTCAACGCAATGACCAAGAGTTTTCACCATCTTCCATGCTACAGATATTATAGGCGGTTCCCAAAGAGAAAAGTAAAGTTTTGACTCCCCACCACCGATCAATCACACTCCACGACTAGCCGAATCCTCAGGTGCCATCCATACCAACAACAATCCAGGGGGAGTTTTGTTTGCAATTATATTTTCAATTTGAGCATGGAACTGGGCATTCCGATTACCGACCCCTTTCTCGTGAGTGATAGTGAATAAACACGTATCGAGGATAACCCGTCTAGCATGGAAGATACTGACCGCCCCTTGTCACCACATGCGTGGTTCGGGTATACAAAATAGATTATTATTCGAAGGTTTAGAGAGTGGCACATGCAAATTTACTTGGAACGACAGGTAGATACCGCATATAGGTAGGTATGGTGGACTCATATGGAACAACTTTGGGTTTATGGAAGTGGATGCACAAGGAGTATTCCTGCTTAGTACAAGTGAAGGCTAGCAAAAGACTAGGAAGCGACCAACTAGAGAGCGACAACAGTCATCAATATGCATTGAAATTAACCAACATTGAGTGCAAGCATCAGTAGGACATAAATCACCATAAACATGAATATCATACATGCTATGTTAATTTTTTTTCAACTACATGCGTGAACATGTGCCAAGTAAAGCCACATGAATCATTCAAAGGAGGATACCATCCTATCATACTACATCATAATCATCTTGAAATTCATGTTGGCATCCAAGACAAACCATTATAAACTCCTAGCTAATTAAGCATGGCATCAGAAACTATGATCTCTAAGTTGTCATAGCAAACATGTTTCTCTCATAACAAAGCTAAATCAGGAATGATGAGCTAGTCATATTTACAAAAACAAAATAGGTCGAGTTCATACTAGCTTTTCTAGGCTCAGTCACTTCATCATATATCATCATTATTGCCTTTCACTTGCACGACTGAATGATGTGGATAATAATGAGAGTGTTCGTGCATTGGACTAAGCTGGAATCTGCAAGCAAACTCAGAGGAGAAGACAAGGTAATATGGCTCTTTGACGGATAAACAGATATGCATATGAGAGCCATTAAACATTTTAACCATGGTCTTCTACCTTGACCCAAAGAAAAATAAAACTATTTACATGGGAAAGCTCCCAACAAGCAAAAGAAGAACGGGAAATATTTTTGGGTTTTCTTTTTTTAAAAACCACTAAGCAAGCTGGAAAGTAAAATTACAACTTTTTTTTGTTTTCCTCAATTTAATCAAACACACGAGAAGAAAGCGAAAAAAAGAAATAAACTAGCATGGATGATACAGTGGCAAGGTGTGAACACCGACTATCAAAGTGAATGTGTGAGCATGAATATAAAGTTGGTGAGAAACACGTACTCCCCCAAGCTTAGGATTTTGGCCTAAGTTGGTCTACTCCCACGGCTGGTCCGGGCGATATCCAAAATCATAATGGGGGTTGTACGGGATTGCGGCAGCTACCGCCTGAATAGAAGCCTCACGGAGGCGAGCATACCTCTGCTCTGGTTATGTAATATCTCCGTTTTACCTGAAAGTCAAAGAAGGCAGGAGCAGGAAGGGTAATATGGAAAACACGCTGTCGCTTAAATATTACCCGGTATAGGAGGGATTCATTATCCCTCTCAAGGAACTGATAACGTGTTATAGCGGCGCGATCAAGGAAAGCTGTATAGAGCGGGGGATCTCGTGTGCGGATGGGTATTCCAAGAAAATTTGCTATGCGAGTGGCATAGATCCCACCAAAGAAATCCCCTTCATTAGCATTATTATTTAGTCTCCTCCCTATTATAGCTCCCATGTTGAAACTTCTATCACCCGTTACTGCGCTCTTAAGAATACTAAGGTCAGGTGCGCAGAGGTGACAATGCTCAATCTTGCCGTTAATGCATCTACCTATGAAGAGGGCAAAATAATGTAATGCAGGGAAATGAATGCTCCCCATGGTAGCCTGCGTAATATCTCTAGTTTCTCCAACAGTTATACTAGAAATAAAATCTCTAACCGAAGACTTAGGAGGATCATTGGGACTACCGCAATCAGGTATCTTGCAAATTCTATTAAAATCCTCTAAATCCATGGTATACGATTTGTCATAAAGATCAAACAGTATGGACGAGTCACGACCAACTGAAAATTTGAATCTACGAACAAAAGAGGCAGTGAGTGTAGTATATTGTTTGCATTTGTTGGAGATGAATTCTTTGAGCCCGGCGTTGTGAACAAATGTATCAAACTCGTCCTTGTAACCTGCATCAATCATGAATTCATCGGAAGGCAATTTACATGGTTGTACCTATGCGTTCCTCGGCTGATAAGGATCGGGCTCCTGAATCGAGACACGGGGACCCCTTTTGCTTGAGGAACCACCATGATAGTTTCTCCTCAACATCTTATTTTTCTGAAATTTTTAGTGACTCAAAAGAAAAGTGAACAAAGATCAACAAAACTCATAGCAACTACTCCTACAAGTGCCGAGAGGCCATATCATGCATCAAAACTACTTGGGACCAACTAAAATTAACATGCAAAGCTCAAGAACAGGATCACCAAGGCAGCAAAAATACGCAACGAATAAAGCACTAGAGCAAAAACTAATTTGACCAATGGAGGAGTCACGTACCAAGGAACAATTCCCCAAAACAGTTTGGTGAATGGGGCTTTGCAGAAGGAGATCGAAAAATGTAGCAAGAAGAGCTAGAACAAGGGTTTCAGCTGTGGAATGATTTTTTCTGGAGGTAGAAGAAGGAGATGGGAGCTGGAATAAGTGGAGGGGGGGCACGTGGGACCCACAAGCCTGCCAGGCACGGCCAGGGGGGGTGCCCGCGCCTCCTGGGCTTGTGGCCCACTTGTGCACCCCCCTGACTAGCTTCCTATCTTAAATTTTTTCAAATAATCCAGAAAAAATCATACTTGAATTCCAAGGCATTTGGAGAACTTTTATTTTCAGGACACATTTCTAAGGGACGGAAAAAGCAGAAAACAGGAAAAATAAAGCTAAAATTATCATTTTTCTTATAAACAACCGAAAGTAAAAGTTAGGAACAGAAGGTTGTGACTTCTAGATTCATCCATCTCATGGTCATCAAAATAAATCCGTCAATGAGGTTGATCAAGTCTCCTTGACAAACTTTTTTCGAATCACATAAAACCGGAGAATTTTTGAATAATCACTAGGTTACCTCAACGGGGATGTGCATATCCCCAACAAGTAAATCATACTTCATCTTGACAGTAGGTATAGGGCATTCAAAGCTTCCAAGAAGAATTGAGAAGATTTTTCAATAGCATTGATGCAATGAACTCGATATTGTTTCTTCGGAAAGTGCACCGTATGCTCATTACCATTAACATGGAAAGTGACATTGCCTTTGTTGCAATCAATAACAACCCCTGCAGTGTTTAAAAAGGGTCTTCCAAGGATGACCGCCATGGCATCATCCTCGGGAATATCCAGAATAACAAAGTCCGTTAAGATAGTAACGTTAGCAACCACAACAGGCACATCCTTGCAAATGCCGATAGGAAAAGGAGTTGATTTGTCGGCCATTTGCAAAGACATTTCAGTAGGCGTCAACTTATCCAATTCAAGTCTACGATATAAAGAGAGAGGCATAACACTAACACCAGCTCCAAGATCGCATAAAGCAGTTCTAACATAATTTCCTTTAATGGAGCAAGGTATAGTGGGCACTCCGGGATCACCTAGTTTCTTAGGAGTTCCACCCTTGAAGGTGTAATTAGCGAGCATGGTGGAGATCTCAACCTCAGGTATCTTCCTTTTATTAGTCACAATATCTTTCATGTACTTAGCATAAGGAGAGATTTTGAGCATATCAGTCAAACGCATTTGCAAAAACATAGGTCTAATCATTTCAACAAAGCTCTCAAAATCTTCATCATCCTTTTTCTTGGATGGTTTGGTAGGAAAGGGCATGGGTTTCTGAACCCATGGTTCTTTTTCTTTACCATGCTTCCTAGCAATAAAGTCGTTCTTATCATATCTCCTATTCTTAGGTTGTGGGTTATCAAGATCAACAACAGGTTCAATCTTCACATCCTTATCATTACTAGATTGAGCATCAACATGAACACCACTATCGATATTATCACTAGGCTCATGTTCATCACCAGATTGTGTTTCGGCATCAGAAACCAAGACATCATTTGGAGTCTCGGGTGTAACAGCAACAGGTTTGCTAGCGTGCAAGTTCCTATCATCTTTATTTTTCTTCCTATTACCAGGATGACTAGGTTCATCAGTGTTAACTCCTTGAGAATCTTGTTCAATTCTCTTAGGGTGGCCCTCAGGATACAAAGGTTCCTGAGTCATTCTACCACCTCTAGTGACAACTCTAACATAATTGTCATTCAACTCATTGAGCAAGTCATTTTGAGCCTTAAGTACTTGTTCTACTTGAGTAGTGACCACAGAGGCATGTTTACTCAGAAGCTTAAGATCATTGACATTTCTATCCACACAAGCACTTATATGATTAATCATACGAGCATTTTGTTCCAATTGTCTTCTAACATAATCATTGAAACTTTGTTGTTTGGCAACGAAGTTATCAAATTCATCTAAGCATAAGCTAGCAGGTTTATCATAAGGAATATCACTCTCATTGAATCTACGAAGAGAATTTACCTCTACTACCTGTGTCAAGTTATCAAGACCATGTATTTCTTCGATAGGTGGTAGATTCTTAACATCTTCAGATTTAATACCTTTCTCTTGCATAGATTTCTTGGCTTCTTGCATATCTTCAGGACTGAGGACTAGAATACCTCTTTTCTTCGGAGTTGGCTTCGGAGGTGGTTCGGGAATAGTCCAAGCATTATCATTGCTCAAGATATTATTCAATAGAATTTCATCTTGTTCCACAATTCGTTCCCTGAAAACACAACCAGCACAACTATCTAGGTGGTTCCTAGAAGCATCGGTTAGTCCATTATAAAAGACATAAAGTATTTCATTTTTCTCAAGAGGGTGATCAGACAAAAGCATTTAGTAACTAGACAAGCCTCCCCCAAGATTGTGGGAGACTCTCTTCTTCAACTTGCACAAAGTTATATATATCCTGCAAGGCAGCTTGTTTCTTATGGGCAGGAAAATATTTCTCAGAGAAGTAGTATATCATATCCTCGGGACTATGCACACAACCAGGAGCAAGAGAAGTAAACCAAGTCTTAGCATCACCCTTTAGGGATAAAGGAAACAACTTAAGGATATAGTAATGGCGAATTTTTTCCTCATTCGTGAATAGGTGGCTATATCATTCAGCTTAGTAAGATGTGCTACAACCGTTTCAGACTCATAACCATGAAAAGGATCAGATTCAACCAAAGTGATCACCTCAGGATCAACAGAGAATTCATAATCCTTATCGGTAACAAAGATGGGTGAAGTAGCAAACTTAGGATCGTATTTCATTCTAGCATTCAGAGATTTTTTCTTTCCACTTGCGCAATAAATTATCAAGATCATAGCTATCCTTACAAGCAAGAAAGTCTTCAGCTACCTCTCCCTCCATAACACAACCCTCATGTATATTATGCAATTCATATCTAGGAGAGCTAGTTCTAGCAGGTGAAACAATAGGTTCTACTTCAATAATTTCATCAGTTTCAGAAGTATCATCACATTGAGCAGCAACTCTAGCAATTTGTGCATCAAGAGATGCACCCAGTGGCAAAGTAGTAACAAGCAAAGCATCATCATAAGCATCATGGATAGCAGAAGTAGCATCATCAAGCACATGCGACACATCAGAATTTCTAGTAGGTGGTGGTGTCACAAATTTACTCATAACTGAAGGTGAATCAAGTGCAGACCTAGATGGCAGTTCCTTACCTGTCCTCGTAGTTGAGGGAAATTTTTTAGTTTTTGGATCTCTCAGATTCCTCATTGTGATCAACAAACATAAATCGCAACTTACTCAGAGAATAGAGCTATGCCTCCCCGGCAACGGCTCCAGAAAAAGGTCTTGATAACCCACAAGTATAGGGGATCGCAACTGTTTTCGAGGGTAGAGTATTCACCCCAAATTTGTTGATTCGACGAAAGGGGAAGCCAAGGAATATTCTCGAGTATTAGCAGTTGAGTTGTCAATTCAACCACACCTGAAAGACTTAGTATCTGCAGCAAAGTTTTAGTAGAAAAGTAGTGTGATAGTAACGGTAGCAGCGGTAACAGTAGCAGTAGTGACTTGTATAGCAATTGAGACAGCACTAGCGGTAAAGTAACTTAGCAAGGACCAGCAGGAAAAGACTCGTAGGCATTGGATTGGTGATGGATAATTATGTCGGATGACATTCATCATGTAACAATTATAACATAGGGTGATATGTAACTAGCTCCAGTTCGTCAATGTAATGTAGGCATATATTCCGTATTTAGTCATAGGTGCTTATGGAAAAGAACTTGCTTGACATCTATTGTCCATCCCTCCCATGGTAGCGGGGTACTAATGGAAACTAAGGAATATTAAGGTCTCCTTTTAATAGAGAACTCGAACAAAGCATTAGGACATAGTGAATACATGAACTCCTCATACTATGGTCATCTCCGAGAGTGGTTCCGGCTATTGTCACTCCGGGGTTGCCGGGTCATAGCACATAGTAGGTGACTACAACTTGCAAGATAGGATCAGGAACACACATATATTGATGAAAACATAACAGGTTCAGATCTGAAATCATGGCACTCGGGCCCTAGTGACAAGCATTAAGCATAGCAAAGTAGTAGCAACATCAATGTTAGAACATAGTGGATACTAGGGATCAAACCCCATCGAAACTAACTCGATTACATGATAGATCTCATCCAACCCATCACCGTCCAGCGGGCCTACGGTAAGATTACTCACGAACGATGAAGAGCATCATGGAGTTGGCGATGAAGGATGGTTGGTGATGACGACGACGTCGTTTTCCCCTCTCCGGAGCCCGGAACGGACTCCAGATCTGCCCTCCCGAGGAAGAACAGGTGGTGGCGGCGGCTCCGTATCGTGAAACCCAATTAACTCTTCTCTCTTAATTTTTTCTGGGCAAGAGGGAATATATAGAGCTGGAGTTGGAGGCCGTGGAGCCATGAGGGCCTTACAAGCCTGCCAGGCGCGACCAGGGGGGGGCGCCTCCTGGGCTTTTGGGCTCCTCGCTCCGTGTCCCTAGGTAATTCTTGCGCTAGTATTTTTATATATTCCACAAAAAATCCTCGTAAATTTCCAGGACATTCCGAGAACTTTTATTTCTGCGCAAAAACAACAGCATGTCAAGTCTGCTGAAAACAACGTCAGTCCGGGTTAGTTCCATTCAAATCATGCAAATTAGAGTCCAAAACAAGTGCAAAAGAGTTTGGAAAAGTAGATACGTTGGAGACGTATCACACACCACGGGGTTTGTGCCACTTGGGGCAGTGGCTGGCTCACCGACAGGCGGGGCCCGCCTGTCGGGTCCTTCTCCCACCTCCCGCGCGTGCCTGGGCAGGGAACACATGCACTCCGATGGGGCTCGCCGAGCTAGGGGGCACCATACGCGGTGCTGAGAACACCAACATGCTCAGGAGGGAGAGCCCCATCATTTGGAGGGCAAGGGTGGCGTCGGCGCCTCGTGTGAGCCCTGTCCTCGCTACGTCGACACAGAGCTCTGACAGCGATGGCTTCGGCTTACAACTGCCATGGCTCGACGGTTGCATCGGGAATGGGTTCCTGGGGCTTCAGAGAGGCTAGCAGGGTAGGTAGCGGAGAACTACGGGGCTCGGGCTGCCAGAATTTAGCCGAAGACGGCCGACAGCGCTTCGGTCAGAGGCGAGCACAAAGAGCAGCTCGGACCGAATTGGGGGGACGGGGAGGGAGCTACTGGTCACGGGAGGCTACTGTGAGGTTCAAAGGGCTCGTGTGGCACCCCGACTCAGAGGAAACTGGAACGCCCCGTATTCCAGCCCAGGGACAAGTCTTCTGGAATACGGCACCGTTGGCATAGAACAAATCAGCTCTTTATTACTATGGAAAAGATTACAAGGGTTCTTAGATTACAGTGATACTACATCTGCCTATGGTAAATCCTACACTAGCAGCGGAACAACGACAGTTGTGATGAACTCCACTCCACAGTGACTCTGGCTGGAACACGTATCCTAGCTTGCAACTTGGAATCCTCGACTAGCAAGCAATCAAGGCATGACCTGCAAACTGGCATGACACGCCAGGTGAGTACTTTGAATGCACTTGCAAGTTCACAAAAACATTAGCATTAAGGCAAGACAACATCATAGCAATCAAGATTAGGTAAATATTTATCATCACTAACAGATAGTTGGAAATAACTATTCCAGGCTACTCTCACCGTACTCTGGAGTTGAAAATAACTATACCAGGCTACTCTCACCGTACTCTGGTGATACCAACTCTTGTGATCTTACTCAGAACCTTCAGCGAATATCCTCAAGACTTGTCATCGGCATGATGCCCAATTGCTATCATACTCAGACGAGTTCTTCCGTCATTATTATCATAGTTACGGCTGACCACCTACTGAGGTCTGGACGGGCTGTCCAATACCGTGGACGCGGCTGTTCGAATAAATTTGGCACTCTCCAGAGGATGCACATTTTATCCACATCATGGAGCACTGACCTCGTGATCCCATTCGGGTGGACTAGTGTTTCTCCAATGAAACTTGTCTGACCCGTGACTCTCCCATCGTACCACTGACATTCATCCTGCCCCAGAGTCCTACCCTGGGTGGCCCCTGTGTCCTCATGAAACCTGCCACCGTCGTTGCCAAACAAAACTGTCCCAAACGGGGACGGCCCCAAACAACTCAACTCGGCTCACAAGGTTATCGCCACCTACCGGACCAAGTTAGCACGCGCGCATAACCTTCCCTCTTTGCTAGTACCGATAAAAGAACACGAGGTCAGCCCAAGTCAAGGCCGTCCCATACTGGCAAAGGCGGCTGCACGAGTAAGACCGGACAGGTGACTCTCGATTAACCAACTAAGTATCTTATCCACGAATAATATTTCTGTCATAGGTGACACTCCGATATCATAGTAACCCGATAACCAATAAGCTCAAGACACTACTGTTGATTCATATCCACAAACTGCCAGATGAAACACGAAATAATCAGACAGTAATCTCAACATCATGTCATCAACTAGTGGGTAAAATACTAGTTACTCAACTCCTGAAGAAAGGCAATAATTTTGAATGGACGCCGGAGTGTGAAGCAGGCTCCAGGAGTTGAAGAAGAGATTGACTACCACCCCGATATTGGCTATGTCAGATATCAGCAAGTAGTATGTGATATATTGTGACGCCTCCAGAACTGGGCTTGGTGGAGTCCTAATGAAAGACGACAGGGTTGTGGCATATCTCTCACGGCAGCTGCACCCGCATGAGGAGAACTACGCCACCCATGATCACGAGTTGGCAGCCGTAGTGCATGCCCTGAAAACATGGCGACATTGCCTTCTAGGGAAGCGATGTGAAATATACACCGACCACAAGAGTCTGAAGTATATCTTTACTCAAAGGGAATTGAATATGAGTCCGCGAAGATGGTTGGAGTTAATCAAAGACTATGACCTCAGCATTCAATACCACCCCGGTAAGGCCAATGTGGTGTCCGATGCCTTAAGCTGGAAAGCCAGCACCTTGAACGTTATGCTCAAGGAAAGGCTACCCGCCTTATATGAAGAGATGGAAAGCTTCGAGTTGGATCTAGTTGAACCAGGATTTCTAGCTAACCTCGAAGTCAACCCCACACTCGCAGAGGACATCAAGGAAGCCCAAAAGGGGCACAAGAGCATTGAAGGCATCAAGAATAAGATCGACGAAGGCAAGGCCCGAGAATTCTCGGTAGATGAGCAAGGAGTAGTGTGGTTTGGGCAACGTTTATGGGTACCCAACAAGGCAGAACTTAAGGACTTGATCCTACAGGAACTCATGACACACCCTACTCTATTCACCCCGATGGCACCAAGATGTATCAGGACCTCCGGGAAAGATTCTGGTAGCATGGCATGAAAAGGGAAATAGCGTCCTATATTGCCAAGTGCGACGTATGCCAAAGGGTCAAGGCTGAGCACCGACGACCTACTGGATTACTACAACCTCTCCAAGTCCACGAATGGAAGTGGGACAAAATCGGCATGGATTTCATCACTGGTCTGCCCAGATCCAGCAAAGGGCACAACTCCATATGGGTCATTGTCGACCACCTAACCAAGGTGGCCCATTTCATTCCAGTCAACACCGCTTACGATGGTAGCGAGCTAGCTAGCGTGTATATTCATCATATTGTGAGCCTCCACGGAGTCCCCAAGGGATTGTACATGACCGAGGCACGCAGTTCACCTCAAGATTCTGGAAGAAGTTCGAAGAAGCCCTCAGAACCAAGCTCTCTTTCAGCAACACCTTCCACCCACAGATGGGCACAGAGACGGAGAGAGTGAATCAGATACTCGAGAATATGCTTTGTGCTTGTGTCTTGCCACATGGGATCAAATGGGGAGACTGTCTGCTGCGCGTTGAGTTCTCATATAAAAACAGCTACCAGTCTAGTCTCCAGATGGCTCCATTTGAAGTGCTATACGGATGGAAGTGCCGCACCCTGCTCAACTGGTCCGAAACCGACGAAGGGTTGATTTTTGGGCCGGAAGGTTTGCGAGAAGTAGAAGATAAGGTGCGACTTGTCCAAGAAAACTTGAAGGCGGCCAAGTCGCGACAAAAGAGCTATGCGGACTCTCACCGCAGAGAAGCAGAGTTCATTTGTGGAGACCAGATGTACCTCCATGTCACACTGATACGTCCCAAACGTATCTATAATTTCTGTTTGTTCAATGATCTTTTGTGTGACATTGTTATATGTTGTGCTACACTTTCATACCTTTTTACACATATTTGGACTAAGTGACTAACTCGGTGCACCCAGTGCTAGTTTCTGTCTGCTGATGTTTTTTTTGTAGGGACTTTTACCCCAATTTACACAGCCAAAAATCCCAAGAAAAATATATAAAAATCAGCGTGACGGAAGCTTCACGAGGCACCAAGGTGGGCCAAAGGGGAGCTAGGGCCTGCCCAGACAGCCTCCCTACGCGACCCACCCCCTGGCCACGCCACCCGGTAACATGGGTGGGTCCCACGCCCTCTCGTTCCCTCCTTCGGCCTATATTTACCTCTCCGATAGAAAATTCTACCAGAAGATCCAGAATCGCGAATTTCTCTGACGTTCCTCCGCCCCAGCGCTTCTGAGATCGGGAGTGTCAGAAGACCTCTTCCCGGCACCCTGCCAGAGGGAGGATTGACCTCCGAGAGCTTCCCCACCACCATGGACGCTTCCCGGATGTGTCCTGAGTAGTCCTCCTTGGACCATGAGTCCATGAACAGTAGCTATGTGATGTCTTCTCTCCAATCTTATGCTTCAATGCTTAGCCCTTGTGAGTTGCCCTACACGATCAAGGCATCTATGTAATTTTCCTGCTATTGCTATGCTTGGTTTCCTGGGATCCGATGGATTATGAGATTATGTTTAGATTGTGATGAGTTATATATTTGGTTCTCCATTTATATTATGTTCTTGAGTAATTCATGCATGTTCTCCGTTGCTTTTTATTCCTTTGTCCGAGTAGTAGATTGTAACTCCACGAGGGAGCGTTATGCGTGATTATGGGTTCATGCCCCTTGATGTCTAGCTTGAGTGACAGAAACATGAGATTAGGGGATGTGTTGTTGCCACCAGGGAGAAAACACTGGTGCTTGTGACCACGGTTGCAAGGATTGTTTACCTTACACAAAGTTCGTTAATGCAGTTGTCCGTTGATTTGAGTTTACACTTTGGGTGGGGCTCGCAACTTAATACCAGCGAGATGTTCTGGATAGATATCTCAAGGTGGATGATTAGAGAGTAGATGCTGATGGATAAACGGTCTACTTGTCTTGGCGTACTGCCCGTTACTTTTGAGCCTCTCACTTTCTTGTAGCATGATTACCATTGCGGTGCGTTTATAATTTTGTCAATTGCCCAGCCGTAGTTTGTTTACCCAGCATAGTTGTTTATCGTATTTTGGGAGAGAGACATCACTAGTGAGCTTCGTGGGACTCTGGTCCATATTACCACCAATGTTTACACCTCCATCATTTACCGCTTTTATTTACTTTTCCGTTGCAATCACTATCACTATCCCCGATTTTGTTTTGATTCTTTGCAATGTACAAGGCCGGAGAGATTGACAACCTCCCTGAACTCTTTGGGTGTAAAGTTATTTGTTGTGTGTGCAGGTCCACGTCTTCTGCTAGCGCCAGAGCAGCAGACACCTACTTGTTGATCCTCGGAGTCCTCCTCGTTCGATAAACCTTACAGTCCACGTGTAAGGGAAATCTGCTGCTGACTACATCTCCACCTTCCACTTGGGGTAACCAATGAGGGGCGATAAGTATATCCGTCAACTCGTCATCAAGCAAATTTCTGGCGCCATTGCTGGGGACTCACGTCTTAAAGATAGGGGAGTTGCACACTATATTTTACCTTTGCTTTTAGTCTTGTTAGTTTGCTTTCTAGTTTTTGCTTTAGAGTCTATACCAAAAACCAGAAAAAAATTAGTTACTTTGCTTTGTTTAGTTAGTATGTCTAAGTCCTTTGGCTTTGGTGTTGCACCCGAAGGAGTCATTCTTACCTTCAAACAAAGGGTTGGAGAAAGTTTGAAATATGCTTGGTATAGAATTAAAGATTCTCAAGTTAGAGCCACCAAGAAGCAATCCACCAATATTTTGCTTAGAAATTTTTATGTTGGTATTACTTCTTGGCATAGGTTTGTTCTAAACACAACAATAGGTGGGAATTTCTTGGAAGCTCCCGTTTTGGAGGCTCTTAACGTTATCGATAATCTTCTCGAAATCCCACCAATTGTTGACATAAAGGATGATATCACTTTAGCTCACATTATGATTAAACTTGAGAAGACAGAGCTAGAGATGCCAAGCATGAGTAAAATAAATGAAGTAGATCGTAGGATTCAAGGGAACTTAAATAGACTTTATAGCTCCATGCTTTGTAGGATTGATAAGGTCGAGGATAAATCCCATGATATGGATCCTTCTAGGATTGATAAGGTCGAGGATATTATTGAAACTTTAGGAACTACTCTATCCTCCATCAAGACTAAAAAGATAGAAACCCCCGCAAGTAAGGAACCTAAGTTCATTCACGTACCGAAGGTTCCTCAACCCAAAACGAGTATACCTATTGCTAAGGGTGTTGAAACTGTGAAGACCTTGGAACAAATTTCAATTGGTCTTACTACCTTTGCTTTTGTTCCTAGAAGTGTTGCCACTAGGCCTCTCTTTTAGAGTCCTCTTAAGATTAGTTGTACTCTTTAAGAGCTTTTTGATGATCTTTGTGATGGTTCAACTGATACAACTTGATCTTTTTGCATCATGCCTAGCTCAAAGGTATAAAAGAAGGCGCTTGTTGGGAGGCAATCCAATTTGTTTTTACTTTCAATTTTAGTGGTCTTGATGCTTGTTACTATTGTAGCAACATCATTGTATCTTTATTTTCAAGCTTTGTGCCAAGTTTTAGCCTCCGATTGCAAGAAAGTTCAAAACTTATGACATGTTGTCGAGAAACAGATTCTGTCTGCTTCACGGAAAAATTCGCCAAAAACCACCAGATCAAGTTTTTGATGTGATTTTTTTAAAAGTATGCTCTATATAATTGTATTTCTCGTGTCCGCTCTGAGTTTTTTTATTTGAGTTGCATAAGTGCCCCGAAAATATTATTTACTACCCGTTGTTCTGTTTTCCCAGATTCTGCCCTATTTTGCGTTTTCGTTGTTTTGCAAATCTTAAGATTGATTTTACTTTGCAAAAACCTTTTGGAAATCTTGAGAAACAGTAGCTATTCATGATTTTTTTAATTTCCAGTAGAGAATAAATTATTTTATTATGGGAACTAACCACTCTAATCAGCTTATGATGAATTTCATATGAAGGGATTTTTCAAGTATGCAATGTAAGATGATGAAAGAAGATCCAAGAGTGTCAAGTGCTCAAGCTTGGGGATGCCCCCATGCACCCCAATAAATATTCCAGGAGACTCAAGCGTCTAAGCTTGGGAATGCCCCCGTGCATCCCCTTCTCCATCAACAATCATCAATTCGTCCTTCTTCATGCTATATTTTTATCATTTCACATGTTATGTGCTATGCTTGGAGCGTCCCGATATTTTATTTTTAGTTTGTTTTAGTTTTTATTGATGTTCATAATAAGTTGGAACCTGTCCTTCTTTGTTTGGGACAGAAACACGCTCCACTCCACCCTAGAACATAACATAGGTTTTCATGCTTATCTTTTTGTGTGTTCTTTAACTTTTCATAGTTGTTGTCATGGTTAGATCTTAGTTTTCATGCTATATATTTTTGAGAGCTTTTATTTAGATTGCTTTTGGAACTCTCTTGAGTTATCATGCTTATCTTGTTTAGAGAGTTGGCTTGTTGCACTGAGTTGTGTGTCTTGCATGAGTAGGTAATTGAGGTTGCTATTTAAGTATAGTAATAACTTGCAATATTTTTGAGGTATTGATTTGAGTAAAGTTTGGACTATTGGTGTCAAGAGCTTGATCCTATTAGTGTAGGTGTCGTATTTTGGGAAATCCATGTGTATTTTCAAAAACTAAAAAATTAGTTGAGAACTCTAGCTACTAGATGGATCGCTAACCTCTGGAGGGGTTGGAATATATAGAGTACCCTCACGTTATCATGGGTCGAGGATGCGCAAGGATAACCAAACCCCCGAACCTCCTCCTCGGGGTACTTATCTCTTTGTGAATCTCGTGACTAGATAGAGAGTTACCGATAATAAGTGCATGAGTTCTTCGAACTAATGCGAGTATTCGATTGTTGCCACTTCCAGCATCCATATTTTGCTAGCCTCTTCGGTACCGTGCATTGCCCTTTCTCATCTTGAGAGTTGGTGTAAACTTCGTCGGTGCATCCGAACCCTTGACATGATATGCTCTGTCATTGTAAGCCTCATTATATCTTTCCTCAAAACAGCCACCATACCTACCTATTAAGGCATTTCCCTAGCCTTTCCGAGATACATTGCCATGCAACATCCACCATCTCATGACTTGATCTTCATGTCATACATGCTTTTGCTTGGTCGAGGAGCCACATACTAGTTGGGCCTTGCTCTTATTATTGCAACATGACGCGCTAGTTTCATTGCATATCCTGCTACACTGGCAGAGGCATACATTTTCTTACATCATGATAGTTTTCATTTGTCTTTATGTTGAGTACTTCTTATAAGTGTGAAGATCTTCTTTTTATTCTTGTAAAACATAGAGTGTTGCCCTTAAGTGAGGAAAAGATCCCAAAGAGGACAAATTAGAAGATCCTAAAGAGGACAAATGAAAAGATCCCAAAGAGGACAAATGAGAGATAAATAGAAAGAGCCAAAGAGGCCACGAAAAAAGAGAGAATGGGGCAACACTACTATTCTTTTTGAAAGATCCACAATCGTACTCCATTGTTACATTTGTACTCCATAGAGATTATCATTCATGAATAACTATGTGGGGACCTTTACACTATAGAACTTGGCTTGTACATTCCAATGATGAGCCTCCTCAAATGAGTTGTAGGTCTTCATGAGCAAGCAAGTTGGATGCACCCCCCACTAGTTCTATTGGAGAGCTTACCTTAGCTCATATGTGCATCCGTTGCATGGCAATCCCTACTCCTCACATCATATCTATCATTTGGCTTTCTCTCGCCTTTGGTTTTCCTAATTGATGTGATCCTTTCACACCTTTTTTGTCTTCCTTCCCCATTATTATTTTCTTTGCCATCCTAAGTGCCAACATATCTTGCTTGCGCTCATCCATTGCATGAGTGCTCAAAGTCGAACGGAGAGGATCATTTTGACTTGTGCCTGACTAGTGGTCTAGGGATGAGTCAAAATAAGATTCCGAAGGAGACCAAGTGTGAAGTTTTAGTAGATTGAGTTCTCAATTAAAGTATTTTTATGCTCGAAACCCATCTCCCACTTCTTGCACGCAAACACCATTTGGAGACATTCGAGTCACGGACAGCAAGAGCTCTTGCACCTTTATGTTCTTACTTTGCAATCTTCAATACTAAATATAGACTCTTGCTTGTTATTGTCTTGATTTGAATTGCATATCTTACTTGCTTTACTTTGAATTTCTTATATGTGTTTTAGCATGTCACCACAAAAATTATTTGTGTTATCATTTACCTACTCGAGGACGAGCAGGAATTAAGCTTGGGGATGTTGATACGTCCCAAACGTATCTATAATTTTTGTTTGTTCCATGATATTTTCGCTGACATTGTTATATGTTTTGCTACACTTTCATACCTTTTTACACATATTTGGACTAACCTACTAACTTAATGCACCCAGTGCTAGTTTCTATCTGTTGATGTTTTTTTGCAGGGAATTTTACCCCAATTTACAGAACCCCAAAAATCCCGAGAAAAATATATAAAAATCATCGTGACGGAAGCTTCATGAGGCACCAAGGTCGGACGGAGGGGAGCCAGGGCCTGCCCGGGCGGCCTCCCTGTGCGGCCCACCCCCTGGCTGCGCCACCAAGTAACATGGGTGGGTCCCACGCCCTTTGGTATACTTACCTCTCCGATAGAAAATCCTACCAGAAGATCCAGAATCATGAATTTCTCCATCGTTCCGCCGATGCAGCGCTTCCGAGATCAGGAGCGTCAGAAGACCTCTTCCCGACACCCTGCCGGAGGGAGGATTGACCTCGGGGAGCTTCTCCACCACCATGGACGCTTCCTAGACGTGCCCTGAGTAGTCCTCCTTGGACCTTGAGTCCATGGCCAGTAGCTATGTGATGTCTTCTCTCCAATCTTGTGCTTCAATGCTTAGCCCTTGTGAGCTGCCCTACATGATCAAGGCATCTATGTAATTTTCCTGCAATTGCTATGCTTGGTTTGCTGGGATCCGATGGATTATGAGATTATGTTCAGATTGTGATGAGTTATATATATGGTTCTCCTTTTATATTATGTTCTCGAGTAATTCATGCATGTGCTCCGTTGTTTTTTATTGCTTTGGCCGAGTAGAAGATTGCAACTCTAAGAGGGAAAACAACGGTGCTTGAGTGACAGAAACATGAGACAAGGGGTTGTGTTGTTGCCGCCAGGGAGAAAACAACGGTGCTTGTGACCACGGTTGCAAGGATTGTTTACCTTACGCAAAGTTCGTTAATGGAGTTGTCCGTTGCTTTGAGTTCACACTTTGGGTGGGGCTCGCAAATTAATACAGTGAGATGTTCTGGATAGATATCCCAAGGTGGATGATTGGAGAGTAGATGCAGATAGATAAACAGTATACTTGTCTTGGC
This sequence comes from Hordeum vulgare subsp. vulgare, assembly GCF_904849725.1. Classification (NCBI taxonomy): domain Eukaryota; kingdom Viridiplantae; phylum Streptophyta; class Magnoliopsida; order Poales; family Poaceae; genus Hordeum; species Hordeum vulgare. Next base: position 288,248,576 of record NC_058523.1, read on the forward strand.
TTACTCCCATTACTTTTGAGCCTCTAACTTTCTTGTAGCATGATTAGCATTGCGGTGCGTTTATAATTCTGTCAATTGCCGAGCTGTAATTTGTTTACCGAGCATAGTTGTTTATCGTCGTTTGGGAGAGAGACATCACTAGTGAACATCATGGGACTATGGTCCATATTACCACCATTGTTTACACCTCCATCATTTACTGTTTTTATTTACTTTTCCGTTGCAATCACTATCACTATTCCCGCTTATGTTTTGATCATTTGCAAACTACAAAGCTGGAGAGATTGACAACCTCTTTGAACTAATTGGGAGCAAAGTTATTTGTTTTGTGTGCAGGTCCACGTCTTCTTCTAGTGCTAGAGCAGAGGACACCGACTTGTTAATCCTAGGAGTCCTCCTGGTTCGATAAACCTTATAGTCCCCGTGTAAGGGAAATCTGTTGCTGACTACATCTCCACCTTCCACTTGGGGTAACTAACGAGGGGCGAGAAGTATATCCATCAACTCGTCATCACACAACACTCAAGGGAACCAAGCATTTCCACGTCAAAGGGAAACTTGCTCTGAGGTTCATTGGACCTTTTAAGATCACGACAAGACATGGGGAGGTTGCTTACCAGTTGGAGCTACCTCTTGAATTTTCGGGTGTGCACAACCTTTGCCACGTGTCACAACTTCGAAAGTGTCTGCAAGCATCGAACCGTCCAGATCTTTATAAGGTCATTGACCATCAAGCCATCGTCCTCCAACCAGATCTCACTTATGGTGAGAGGCCGATCCGCATGTTGGATGAAGCAGATCGTTGCACCAGAAGCCGCATTATCAAGTAGTTCAAGGTTCAGTGGAGCAACCACACCGAAGCTGAAGCAACATGGGAGCGTGAAGACTATCTCCGATCTGAATTTCCGTACCTTTTTTAGCACCTAGCTTAGGAATATCGGGGGCGAGATTCTTGTAAGGGGGATTGGTGTGTCACACCCTGTTTTTACCTCACTTCCACTTTAGTATCAAAATGTGAGTTTATTAAAAAATATTCAAAACCAATGTTGTGAGTGCCATGATTGTCATTGTGTGTTTTTATGTTTGATGAGTGGGTTCAAAAACCATATTTTCATAACATGATTATTCCCAAATATTCTTTTTCTTATTTTTGACTATTTCAGAATCTTGCTATGGGTTGCACTACAAGTCCTTGATGGCAAGGGAGTGCCATTACCCAAAAATGGTAATGTGGTTTAGAACTATTTTAATAAACCAAAATCATAAAATAATTATTTTATAAATTACTTTTCTATTTTATATGCATGTCCATTTCTGAGGCCACAAATGATATTTCTATATGAAAAATTACTTTTCCGCCTTCAAAAAATCTGAGAAAATTTGGAGATACTGAGAGGACATATATTTTCCATACATAAGATTTTCAACCCCTATTTATATTCAAAATATTTGAGCAAAACCTTGAAAACCTATTTTCGTTTTGATCTTTTGAAATATTTCAATAAAATCCTAGAAAATTCCAGCAACCTTCACAAGATATATTTGGTGACCACACTAAGTTTCACCTCATTTCAAGGTGATTTGGTTCACTAAATAATCCTTAAAACCTGTCTCTCCAGAACCAAGTTGAAACATCTCTACATTGCAAAGTTTATCCAAATGGCTTGAAACTTTGCAGGAGTGTTAAACACCCCAAATGAGGAGTCTCTGCCAAAAATGTGATTTGCACGGGTTAATCTACCCAGATTCCCTTTGGAAGGGACATATTTGTCCATTTGGTGGTGATTTCAAGTTTGCATTGCCAAACTTGTCCAATGAAGCTCAAATTTGGTGGAGCATCCTATTTTTGCATCAAACTTAATCCTATTAACTCACATTACCAGTGGTGAAATGTTGCAATCCCAAACACGTGTCGAACACCTTCTGCCATATTAGTAAATCAGTTCCTACCTCACTCCATACCCATGCACTTTCCTACAAACTCTTTGACTAAGTAGCCAGCACCACTCCCCAACTGCAGGAGAGTAGCCCTCCTTGAATCCAGGGAGTAGAGACAAAAACCTCATTCTAAGTTCTAGTTCAAAGCTGGCAACCCTCATTTAATCACACCCCATGGCCAACAGAGAGTTCCTCAGCTCTCAAACGGCTAAGCATCTCCAGACGCAACCCCAGGACACCCCAAACACGGCCAAGGTGCTCCAGAGCGCGCCAGCATGCCGTGTCATGTCAAAACTGCGCCCTGGGCACGCAACAGGGCACACCCGAAGCAAAGGTGGGCAGCCCCGACCTGTTCGAGCCTCCCCCATTACCCATTCATGACCCCGACAACCCCTTTGTATGAGGGCAGCCTCAAGGCCCCTCCTCCCTCGCTCCATTGACCGGAGTGACATGTGCCCCCGCGCGCCAGATTCTACCAGAAGACCGCGGCCACGCATGCACGCTCCTCCTCGCTCCCTCTCCCTCTCAGTGAGTCTCATGGGTCCCAAACCACGTCCGCAATACCATGGTTTCGACCCCGAGCCCTCACTGCCCCTTCTACGAGCTGGGTGAAACCACCGGTGCCTTCGGCTCGGTGCATCATCGGGGGCCTATAAATAGGCCTTCCCCTCGCTCCAGCACCCCCATCCCACTCCTCCAGAGCCTAAATTCCACCCCTAGCCAATACATTTGAGCACATCGAGCTCCTGTGATCGTGATCGACCGAGGCCCCGCCTCTTCGGAGCTCAGTCGATCTCGGGCTATGGGCCAGCTCCGACGCTCCTGTCTCCTTCTCCGTGACCCTAGCACCCTCAGGGAGCTTCCCCATGACCTCCCCAAGCTAATACCTGCCCATAGTACCGATTTCATCAACCTCCTGAACCGGCTCCGCTGCAGCCACCTCGTCGCCGGTGAACCAGGGCCTCCCCGTCGACACCCTCGACAACCAACACGTAGGCGATAATGAGATGGTTCCATTTTTGCCATCAGTTGGGCTCGAGGGCATCAGTAGGGTCGCTGGTGTCCCTCCCCTCCCCTCTGTCCTCTCTGCCGCTCACCGCACGGGCCCGCGCATCAGGCTTTAGCCTGGCCGCGCGTGCGCCTAGGCTCGCTGACTGGCTGGCTAGCTGGGCCAGCCCAAGCCACAGGCCGAACCATGCCCGAGCCTTAGCCCTTTTTATTTTTCTGTGTAATCCAGTTTTATACATTTTTTATAAAATTTGTTATCCAGTATTATTTAATTATTTTTCCACCACAATTCCTCTAAAAATGAGTATAATTTAATAGATCCTTTGCATAAATTTTTGAAACAAGTTTTCTGTATAACAATAAATAAAAAGGCTATTTGGAATATTTTTCCTTCTGTTAAAATGATTTTTAAAATAATCCTTTCACCAAAACCAGAGACAAATATTTTCAAGATGATAATATAGATTTATCAGAATAAAGCAACATTTGTACCAAAGGTTTATGAAAACCCCGTCGGGTGCCACTAATGCCCGAGGGTGATGATGAGTTAGGTGACCACTTGTGGAGAAGTGGTGCACCAGGAAATATTTTGGTGTGAGTGGTTTCGGAAGTGGGATTAGATTAGATTTATGTTGTGTCGACTGTCCCAACCTTACATGTGCGACCACGCTACCCCTTTATGGGATGACACTTTGTTGATTACTCTGGCCGATGCTAGCAAAGAGCCACATTACTAGTGGAGGGAGTGATGTGTGGTCACTCTCGTGACGGGGTCGTGCCAGGTAGAACTACTAAAACGTTTGTACGTGTTCCAAGCACACCATTGGTCCCCGCATGGATGATACTGTCCAGAATCGGTGCTCGTAAGACGTACATCATGTGGGCTGGGTACCAATCGAGTGGATCTCTTGGTCTAGTAACATCAGGGGAAAGGTATTGACCAGGTTCTTACCTCAGGTATGTTATAGACCGCGAGTCGTGGATGACACGGAAGTTTCCCGGATCTCGTGGGTACAGCTTACAACCTCTGGAGAGTGTAAAACTATGCGAATAGCCGTGTCCACGGTCAAGGACAGTTGGGTGGTGCTGCTTAAACTACGTCGAGTCATTTCCACACAAACCAAGTGTGTGTGCGTGTTCAAGGAGTTATGTGAAAGAGTTGATATGACCAAGTTTGGTGACTTGGCATATATGGTGAACCCAGAGTGTTCTGCCCATAGCAGATATATTGAATCTGTAACCTGTTCTTCTAAATACCATCTAGCTTATGATGCACATCCATCTATGGTCATGATTACTGTTAAGTTGCTATCCACCAATATTGCATATACCTGTTATCATACCAAATGCATTATCCATATCATGGGCTGTTTGCGAGTACAGTCAAAGTACTCATTGGCTTGCGACTGGTTATGTTATTGACCAGACATGGAAACACCAGAGTTTGGAGAAGAGCACGTCATCGGAGATGGATGTGCGAACTAGGACGCTTCCGAGTCAGAATTCCTGTTTGTGTAGGATGATGGCATGGGCACCCGCTTAGCCCCAAGATTTTTGCTATTAGATGTATCAGTGTGTTTGGCCTTATAGGCCCTACCTATGTGAACTTGACCTTATTGGTCATGTGTTGTACTATTTCGGTATGTTGGATGTAAGACTCTTAATATTCAACATCTATGTGTTCGGTGAGCATTGATCTCTGGGATCACTGAGCACGTTCATTCGGCGATCTCGACTCGTAAGTCGGGGTCCCCACACGAGACCGGCAGGTTCCCTTGGCCCGCCAGGTGTCCCTCCTGCCATAGTGCCACCGACCGCCACCGCTCCAGCACATCCCTTATGCGCCAGCTCAAAGCCCAGGTGTCAACACACCTGGGTACGTCGAATCCACCTTGATGCATGTTAGGGGATCAGACAAGGCATTTACTGCCCCTGACACACAGTAGATAGATAAGAAGTGAACCCTGTTCACTATGCAACCCGTGAGCACACTGTTGGTGACCCCTTTGCCTATAAAAGGAGGCCCAAGGCTCATTTCTAGGGGTTGGACCTTTTGGGTTAGACTCTTTGGTCACTAGCTAAATCACTGTAGCAAATAACCCTACAGTAAGCACCCAATACAAACAAAGTAGGAGTAGGGTTTTACGCACCAAGCGTCCCGAACCTGGGTAAACGACCTTGTTGGTGCTGATCGCTAGTTCCGCTCTTGGCGCCACCTCTCTCTCTCGGCCGAACGATCAAGGGATCCTTAGAGTTTCCCATAGGTGTCGTTTTCCCGACACACTCACAGTATTTTTCCCCTTCACTTGACGACCAACTTCCACTCAGAAGAAGCCAGTCGACGCAGAAGACCAGAAGGCACTCCAGGGAGGCCAACAGGCGAGCGTTCGGCTGGTCGTCATAAATAACATCAATTACATAGGTTATCAGTAACATACACCTTTAAACTCCATTGATCGAACCCTTAGATGCCGGGCCTTGATGAGGGGTAGCACACTCTATATAAGCCAACCCTCCCCTCTGGCACAAGGGTTCGCACCCCCCTGTAACACGCATTCCACACTGCAAGAGCTCCCGAGCACTTAGACGTAGGGCTATTACGTCTATGAGAGGGGTCTGAACTCATACATCTTGCGTACAAGCTTGTTGTAGCTAGGACTCTGCCCTCTCCTTTTGTACCCTACACCTCTAGTGTTAGGTTCATTCCCACGACAGTTGGCGCCCACAGTGGGGCAGGCGTCTAAGCGACTTCTAGCAAGTTTGCAATTTTCATTCTCCGTCATGTCTTCCGGCTATGATTCGTTCTTGGGCAGCGAGATCCGTTTTGGCGTGCTCATCTTTGTTGCCAATGACTCGACATGGCTTCAGGAGACGCCTCTCGACATCGAGGCGCTCCCAATCTGTAGGGCGGCACACTTCTGTGCAAGCTCCTTCGGCGTACTCCTTCGGCAGCTGTTGACTCCGATGTCGACCGTTAGCTCTGCTGCTCGTCGTCACAAGCGATCTAGTCGCTCACGACTTCAGCGATGGGTGAAACACAATGTGGCTCGACATGCGTCACCTCTGTCATGTCCGCAGATTGCTGCAATCGAGCCTACTGAACCTCTTTGGGGTGCGATCCACTGAGCGTTAGATCAGTCTGATGTTCCTTCCTAGAGCTCGAGCTGCAATCCTGCGGTGGAGGTCTTCATGGCTAGTTCTATGGAGATACCGCTTGGGTTCGGTCGTGGCGAATGTGAAGTTGGAGAACTGTCAAGTGGACACGCCCGCTGTCGTCCTCCAGTTTCCAGTCGACGTCAGCGACATCTCTTTTTGAGTGGACCTCAGAACAACATCGAGGTATTTCGTACTCCGGTACTTAATGTTGCAACTTCCGCTAAGATAACAGATTCCATTCAACCGTCAGACTTAGAGGCTGGTAGACGCTTAGAGCAGATTCGTACTTTGCTTCAAGCAGTACATCAACAAAACTCAGCTGTGTCATAGTTACTCAATAGGCAGCACAGTCCAGGGTCACCTTAGTGTCGCAGATATGGAGGTTACCGAGAGAATCAACACAGAGATCAGGGGCGGAATCAGTTCGCTCCCCGGTATCGTGTGATGACCACCGTCGGGTGCATTCTCCTCGGAGGAGTGGTACGTATGTGTCCTGACAGTATGACGACAGGTGCCCATTCGGTGACGAGCGGAGTCCTGGATTTTATGCAAGAAATGTTCTCGCGCAGAGGAGGATTGACAGGGGCAGAGCTCACACAGATGGTTTTGACAGAGATCGTCCGAGTGGGAGCGGCCCTGCAGTTTCTAGCCCAAAGTGCTTCAGTAGAGCAATCCGTTTAGCTGATATTCCCCCCTACTTTAGGTTGGCGGCTGGAATAAGTAAGTTCACATGAGAATTTATGCCTGAAACATGGCTTGATGACTACCGAGTGGCAGTGGAGATTAGTGGAGGCAACGACAGCATCGCCGTGAAGCATTTGCCTCTGATGTTGGATCGTTCGGCCAGGGCGTGGCTGAATCAGTTGGCTCCTTCTAGCATCTATTGCTGGGAGGATCTCGCCCGAATGTTCATCGAAACATTCGAGGGCACAAAGCGTCCTACTGGTTTGTCCGAGTTACAGCTTTGTGTGCAGAAGGTGAATGAACCTTTGAGAGATTATATCTAGCGTTGGACCACCCTTCATCACACGATGGAGAACGTTTTCGACAACGAGGCAGTCTGCGCTTTCAAAGCTAGTGTCAGGTACAAAGAGTTATATTTGAAGTTTGGTCGTACAGGCGACATGTCCATGAGCAAGATGATGGAGTTTGCTGCCCGATACGCCAATGGTGAAGAAGAAGACCGCATCCGCAACGGTAAAGGAAAAGCAGTCGACAACGATGCTGGCGGCAATTCCAATCAGAAATAGAAGCGCAAGGCTGATGGTTCCACTCCTGCAGAAGCAGCCGCCTTGGCGGCACAAAGAAAATTCAAGGGAAAACCCAAAGGGAAATTCCCCCCAAAGAAGTCTAAGAATAAGTCAGATGTTCTAGATCTACCGTGTGCAATCCACATGAAGAAAGATGAGGATGGCAATCTGATATTGTGCAAGCACACCACTCGCCAGTGTAGGCTGTTGATCCAATAGTTCAAAGATACGCCATCAAGTGAGAAAACACCTGAGAAGAAGGATAAGAGGATAAGGAAGATTTTCCGAGTATCAACACCACCTTGATGATTTTTGCTGATGTAGAGAGAAAAAGTTGATTGAAGGTCATTAACAGAGAAGTCAACATGGCAGTTCCGACCACCCCCTCATACCTCAAGTGGTCTCAGACTCCCATAACATTCGATCGGTCGGCTCACCCTGCTCACGTCGCTACTCCTGGTGACAAGCTCTGGTGGTCGACCCAGTTGTGGGAGGAGTTCATCTTCGCAAGGTCTTGATGGATGGTGGGAGTGGGTTGAACATCATGTATATAGAAACCCTCAAAGGAATGGGCATTCCGATGTCCCGATTGAGTGAAAGCAGTACACAGTTCCACGAGGTCATCCCTGGGCAGAATTCCAACTCACTCGATCAGATTGCGTTGGATGTGGTATTCGGCACGGAGAAGAACTTCTGCAAGGAGAAATTGACTTTTGAAGTTGTAGATTTTCAGAGTGCCTATCATGTAATCCTTGGTCGCCATTCTTATGCGTGTTTCATGGCACGCCCATGCTACGTGTACCTCAAGATGAAGATGCCAGGGCCCAAAGGGAGTCATCACTGTCACATGCAATGGACAGAGACCTGAAGAGTGCTTGCAACAAGGCTGTAAGATTGCTGATCAACACATGGATGTGGTTGATCTAGAGGAGTATCGGAAGAACACTGACCCTACCGATCTGATGTGCTCCAAGAAGCCGGCATATGAGTCTGCTTTTCAGTCGGCTGGTGAAGTCAAACCAGTGAACATCGACCCGACGGATCCTAACGTTGCCCCGACCAACACCTCAACGACACTCGACAGCAAATAGGAAGCCGAACTTATCCAATTCCTTCGTGAGAACTGGAACATATTCGCATGGAAGCCTGCTGACATGACGGGTATGCCTAGGGAACTAGTTGAGCACCGACTAAGAGTGGATCCAAAGGCAAAGCCTATTAAATAGTAATTGGGTCGGTCTGCGGCTTAGATGAGGAAATCAATTGGCGATGAGGTGGCTCGACTCTTGGAGGCAAAGTTCATACGCGAGGTCTACCACTCTGAGTGGCTCGCAAATGTCGTCATGGTCCCCAATAAGAACAAGTCCCTTCGTATGTGTATCTATTTCAAGAACATCAATAAGGTCTGCCCGAAAGATCACTTTTCGCTCCCCCGCATTGATCAAATTATCGATTCGACTGTGGGGTGTGAGCGTTTATCCTTTCTTGATGCTGATTCTGGCTACCATCAGATCTGTCTGTTTGGTCCATATGAAATAAAAATGGCCTTCATCACCCCTTTCGGGTCTTTCTGCTATATAACCATGCCTTTTTGTTTGAAGAATGCTCGCATCACTTTCATGCGTATGATCTAGAAGTGCATGCTGATACGTCTCCAACGTATCTATAATTTTCGAAGGTTTCATGCTATTATCTTGTCAAACTTTGGATGTTTTGTATGCCTTTTATATTTTTTTGGGACTAACTTATTAACTCAATGCAAAGTGCCAATTCTTGTTTTTTCCGTGTTTTTGACCCTTTTCAGAGGAGGATTTGAAACGGAGTCCAAATGGAATAAAACTTCCGAAAAGATTTTTTCCGAAACAGAAGACGATCGGGAGACTTGAGAACCAAGGCAGAGGGTCACCAGGGACCCCACAAGCCCTCATGGCGTGACCAGGGAGGCCCGTTCCTCCCAGGATAGTGGGCTCCCTGGGCCTCCTCTGCCCTAGGTCTTTCGCCTATATATTCCCTAAAATCCCAGAAAAAATCAGGAGAGCCACGAAAATACTCTTCCGCTGCTGCAAGCTTCTATCTCCGCAAGATCCCATCTGGGGCATGTTCTCGTGCCCTGCCGGAGGGGGATTCGGATACGGAGGGCTTCTTCATCAACACCATGACCTCTCCGATGATGCATGAGTAGTTCACGATAGACCTACGGGTCCATAGCTAGTAGCTAGATGGCTTCTTCTCTCTCTTGGATCTTCAATACAAAGTTCTCCATGATCTTCATGGAGATCTATCCGATGTAATCTTCTTTTGCGGTGTGTTTGTCGAGATCTAATGAATTGTGGATTTATGATCAGATTATCTATGAATCTTATTTGAGTTTCTTATGATCTCTCTTATGCATGATTTCATATCCTTGTAATTCTCTTCGAGTTGTGGGTTTTGTTTGGCCAACTTGATCTATGATTCTTGAAATGGGAGAAGTGCTTGGTTTTGGGTTCATATCGTGCGGTGACCTCACCAAGTGACAGAAGGAGTAGCGAGGCACGCATCGTGTTGTTGCCATCAAGGGTAAAAAGATGGGGTTTTCATCATTGGTTTGAGTTTATCCCTCTACATCATGTCATCTTGCTTAAGGCGTTACTCTGTTCGTCATGAACTCAATACACTAGATGCATGTTGGATATCGATCGATGTGTGGAGTAATAGGAGTAGATGCAGAAAGTATCAGTCTACTTGTCTCAGACGTGATGCCTATATGTATGATCATTGCCTTAGATATCGTCATGTCTTTGCGCGGTTCTATCAATTGCTCGACTGTAATTTGTTCACCCACCGTAATATTTGCTATCTTGAGATAAGCCTCTAGTGAACACTATGGCCCTCGGGTCTACTTCACACCATATTTTCAGCCTTACACTTTTACTTCGTTGCACTTTCCGCCTTCAGATCTCACTTTGCAATCAATCTTGAAGGGATTGACAACCCCTTTATAGCGTTGGGTGCAAGCTCTTTTGTGTTTGTGCAGGTACTCTGGACTTGACGCGATTCTCCTACTGGATTGATACCTTGGTTCTCAAACTGAGGGAAGTACTTACTGCTCCTGTTCTGCATCACTCTTTCCTCTTCAAGGGAAAAACCAGGGCAAGCCAAGTCTCCGTCAACGTGCCAATTTCTGGCACTTTTGTTTGTTGTCGTAGCACCTGCTTGATCAAATCAGTCGGAATGTCGAAGCATACATGGATGATACTGTGGTCAAGTCTCGCAAAGATTCTGACCTACTGACTGACCTGGCACAAACATTCGCCAACCTAAGAAAGTATGATATCAAACTGAATCCAGCTAAGTGCACTTTCGGAGTCCCTGGCGGCAAGTTACTCGATTTCCTCGTTTCCCAACATGGGATCGATGTCAACCCCAAGAAGATCAGCGCCATCATCCGAATGAAAATCCCTGTGTGTGTGCACGACGTCCAGAGGCTCACAGGCTGCCTAGCGGCGTTGAGTCGGTTCATCTCTCGTCTTGGTGAGAGGACACTACCTCTGTACCGAGTCATGAAAAAGTGTGATGTGTTCGAGTGGAATGACGAGGCAGAAGCAGTGTTTGTCGAGCTAAAAGCCCTGCTTTCCACCCAGCCGGTGCTTGGTGCTTCGTATATCAAAGAACCCCTGCTCCTATACATCGAAACTAGTAATCAAGTTGTGAGCACATTTCTGACTGTCGAGCGAGAAGAGGAAGGCAAAGCTTACAAAGTCGAGCGCCCAGCCTAGTACATTTCTGAAGTACTGACCCCTTTGAAGCAAAGGTATCCTCATTACCAGAAACTCCTTTATGGAATATATTTATCAGCGAAGAAGGTGGCATATTACTTTCAAGATCATTCGGTATCAGTCGTCAGCAATGCCCCACTGTGAGAGGTTCTTAACAATCGGGATGCATCTGGTCGCATGGCTAAATGGTCCATCGAGCTATTATATTTTGACATCAAGTTCGAGGCAAAGAAAGCAATCAAGTCTCAAGCGCTTGCTGATTTCATGGTCGAATGGGTGGAACAACAACAACCAGCTTAAATTCACTCGGCACACTCCACTATGTTCTTTGATGGCTCCAAAATGTTGAATGGGTCCGGCGCTGGTGTGGTACTGGTGTCCCCAAAAGGGGACAAGCTCAACTATGTTTGCCAGATTCATTTTGATTCATCCAACAACGAGTCTGAATATGAAGCCCTCCTCTACGAGTTGCGTATGGCCATCTCACTCGGCGTCCGACACTTGATGGTGTACGACGACTTAGATCTGGTGGTCAATCAAGTGATGAAGGAATAGGATGTCAGAAACACCACCATGACTGGATATTGTCACACAGTAAGGAAGATTGAAATGAAGTTTGAAGGTCTGGAACTCCACCATGTTCCCCGATTGAAAAATCAAGTAGCTGACGAACCGGCCAAGATTGGGTCCACTCGGAAACCTGTCCCTAGCAATGTGTTCCTAGAACACTTACATATTCCTTTGATGCAAGAGGATCCTTTCACTGAGGAGCCCCCACAACCAATAAGTACCTCCAATCCGACTGAGATTGATGTTCCAGCAGTCATTGATTTGGTTATGGAAATTTTGGTGATCACGCCCGAGTGGACAGTACCATACATTGCATAAATCCTGAGGCGAGAACTCCCGGAAGACGAAGCTGAAGCTAAGCAGATTGTCCGCAGATCAAAGGCTTTTACTGTGATGGGCGATCAACTTTACAGAGAAAGTGTTACTCGCATAGCTCAACGGCGCATCTCCCCTGAGGAGGGCTGACTGATCCTGTAGGAAATCCACTCGGGGACCTATGGTCATCGTGCGTCCTCTTGGACCATTGTTGCCAATGCATACCGAGGTGGGTTCTTCTGGCTGCGCGCCAATGAGATGGCCAAAGATATCGTTGATCACTACGAAGGCTGCCAATTCTATTCTAACTTGTCCCACAGGCCTACGTCTGCCTTGAAGACTATCCCACTCGTCTGGCCATTTGTTGTTTGGGGTTTGGATATGGTCAGCCCATTCCGAACGGGCCAGAGTGGATTCACACACCTGCTTGTTGCAGTCGACAAGTTCACTAAATGGATCTAAGCCAAGCCGATAAAGAAGTTGGACTCGCGCACCACCATCAAGTTCATGAAGGAAATAACATTTCAGTACGGATTTCCTCACAACATCATAATAGACAATGGCTCTAACTTCGACTCATAAGAGTTCAGACGTTTTTTCTCTGCTCAAGGCACCCGGGTGGATTATGCGTCTGTCGCACACCCCCAAACCAATAGACAAGCTGAGCGGGCAAATCGCCTTATCCTTCAAGGACTGAAATCTCGACTCATGCGAGATTTGGAACATGCAGCTGTAGCCTAGGTAACTGAACTACCATCTGTTCTATGAGGCTTGAGAACAACTTCCAAATGGTGGACTGGACGCACACGCTTCTTCTTGGTGTATGGAGCTGAAGCCATCTTGTCGAGTGATCTCCTTCACAATTCTCCCCGTGTGGATTTATATTCAGATGCTGAGGCTGAACATGCGTTGTAGGACAGAGTAGATCTCCTGGAACAAGCGCATGAAGTGGCCTTGATTTGGTCAACTATATACCAACATGATCTATGTCGCTTCCATGCGAGGCATGTCAGGAGTCAGGCGTTCCACGAAGGTGATCTGGTGCTCCGAGTGGATCAACAGCGACCTCACAAGCTTGCCCCTACGTGGGAATGACCATTCATCGTCACCAAGGTACTGAATAATGGAGCTTACCACCTTTACAACCTCTAGAGGAGAGCTGACGAACCCCGACCTTAGAATGCACACGTACTCCGACGTTTTTATGCTTCAAGTGACGAGCATGATTCCTACGGTTTGATGTAATAAGAGAGTTTTTCTGAAAAATGTTGCTTTCCAAAGTCATGATTCCTACAGTTTTTGTAGATTCTGATCGAGCAATTTCAAACTCATAATATACTTCAAGTGACGAGCAATTCTCTCACTCCGGGGCTTAGCTGCGAACATGTTTTCGCTGAAGTTAAAAACACTTCCGAGTGAATAGCAACCTATCCATTCGGGGGCTTAGCGGCGAACCAGTGTTTGCCTAATTTCAAAATATACATTGAGTGAAGAGAAATCCTCTCACTCAGGGGCTTAGCTGCGAACTAGTCTTCGCCTAAGTATAAAAACTACTCCGAGTGAGGAGCAATCCTCTCTCTCACGGGCTTAGCTGTGAACCAGTCCTCGCCTAAGTATATAAACTACACCGAGTGAAGAGAAATCCTCCCACTCGGGGGCTTAGCTGCGAACATATTTTCGCCTAAGTTAAAAACCCTTCCGAGTGAATATCAACTTATTCACTCGGGTGCTTAGCCGCAAACTAGCCATCGGCTAAGTTTAAAATATACTCCAAGTGAAGAGCAATCCTCTCACTTGGGGGCTTAGCTGCGAACATATTTTCTCCTAAGTTAAAAACCCTTCCAAGTGAATATCAACTTATTCACTCGGGTGCTTAGCCATGAACCAGCCTTCGCTTAAGTTTAAAATATACTCCAAGTGAAGAGCAATCCTATCACTCGGGGGCTTAGCTGCGAACATGTTTTTGCCAAAGTTAAAAACCATTCCGAGTGAATAGCAACCTATTCACTCAGGTGCTTAGCCACGAACCAGCTTTCGCATAAGTTTAAAATATACTGAGAGTGAAGAGCAATCCTCTCACTCGGGGGCTCAGCTGCGAAACTGTGGGGACCCCGACTAGCAAGTCGAGTTCGCCGTGCCGAGTGACCCCAAGGATCAATGTTTACTGAACACAAATACTGAATATTAGAGTCTTACATCCAAGTACCGAAATTATTACATCAAAAGACCAGAAGGTCGGGTTCCAGAGCGAGGCCTAAAGCCAATTAAACAGATACATCGAGTAGCGGAAACTCGTAAGGGCTAAGCGGTGCCCATGCCATCAAGCCTACACCGACAGGCATTCTGACTTGGAAGCGTCCTAGATCGCAGGTTCGTCTCCGACGGCGTACTCGTCGCCAAACTCCGGTCCTTCCATGTCTGGTCAATAATATAACCAGTGGCAAGCCAATGAGTACTTTGAATGTACTCGCAAACAGCCCATGATATGAACATTTATAGTGAAGAATAACATGTAACATGTATCTTAGGTGGAATGCAACTTGGTGGAATGATCAGGTATATGCAACAAGTTAAAGAACTACTCTTGAAGAACAGGTTACAGATATCGACATATCTGACAAGGGTTGAACACACCGGGTTCACCCTATATGCCAAGTCATCGGACTTGTCATAATCTCAATGTATTAATGAGGGCTAAACCATCCGGGTTTACCCTATATGCCAAGTCATCGAACTTGGTCATATTATTGTGGTTATCATAACAACACCTTTTTAAACACCATACACACACACACACACACACTTGGTTTATGCGGAAACACTGGACGTAGTTTAAGAAGCACCACCCAACTTTCCTTGACCGAGGACACGGCTATTCGAATAGTTTGACACTCTGTAGAGGTAGTACGCTGGACCCATGAGAAACGGGAAACTTCCGTGTCATCCAGGACTCGCGGTATATCACGTATACCCGAGGTAAGTACCCGATCATCATCTTTCCCCTGACGATACTAGACAAAGAGGTCCACTCGATTGGTACCCAGCCCACATGTTGTACGTCTTACGAGCACCGACTCTGGACTGTCTCAACCATGCAGGGACCAACGGTGTGCCTGGAACTCATAATATTGGCATAGTCGTCCTACCTGGCACGACCCCATCACAAGAGTGACACCGATCACTCCCGCCACTAGTAATATGGCTCTTTGCTAGTACCGACCAAAGTAATCAACAAAGCCCCGTCCCATAAAGGGGTAACGTGGTCGTACTGGTAAGGTTGGGACGGTCGACACATCATAAATCTAATCCCATTTCCGAAACCACACACGCAAAATTCCCGGTGCATCACTTCACCAAAAGTGATCACCAACTCATCATCACCCTCGGGCATTAGTGGCACCCGACGGGGTTTTCATAAACTCTTGATTTAACTCATCATCATGCTCATGATAATATGCTCTATCTTTACTTGTCAACATGGTATTAACACGACCCTCAGGGGGTAGGGTCAAGCTCAATGCAATGATCTTACTCTACTAGTCAACATGACAGTAGCGTGATCCTCATAGATGGTAGGGTCAATCTCATCATGCTTGTGCTCCGAGGAGCCATATGTATAACATCACTATCTTGCAAGTTCTTCGAAGAAGCCTCCGGTGCCATCACATCAATGATGAACCGGCACTGTGATCTCATGCAACGAAAAGTACTTGCTATACTAGCATGCATCATTTCATATGCTTAAGTCATGGCAAAAGTGCTGCTTGCCTTGGTCAGCTAGGTATCCCGGGTCTTCGAGGTCTTCCGCTCCGGATCCTCCGTCACTCGGTAACTCTACCGTCGAGAAAGGAATAAATAAATAATAGCTCACACCAAAACAGATCACAAGGTGCTTTTAAAAATGTTGCAAAGTTTGAATAAATTCAGTTTATTATATTGGAAAATGTTTCCTATGGTTTTTATTAGCTAAGCATATTTATTTAAAAGCAAACAGAAGCAAACAAATGATTTTAATAT
Organism: Hordeum vulgare subsp. vulgare; assembly: GCF_904849725.1. NCBI lineage: Eukaryota > Viridiplantae > Streptophyta > Magnoliopsida > Poales > Poaceae > Hordeum > Hordeum vulgare. Next base: position 288,264,588 of record NC_058523.1, read on the forward strand.
CATTTTATTATACCAAAACACTTTCTGTTTTTGATAAATGTCCAACTCTACACAATCAATTACTACACATTTTTAGAAAATTACTGGTGGAAGAATCATATTTTTCTACTGGCTAAATATTTTTATAAAAATCATTTAAGCTGCAGGTTAAAAATAAAAGAAAAAGGCTAGGGGGGGAGACCCAGCCGGCCCAGCCAGCAGACCGGCCACCAAGCGCGCGCGGGCCAGGTTCAAACCTGACCTGCGGGCCCCTGGGGTCAGTGTCAGCGGCTGCGCGCGCTGGCTGCCCCAGGACACCGACAGGTGGGCTCCACCTGTCGGGTCCTTCTCCTACCTCCAGCCAGAGAGATGGAGACGGACACCGGCAAGGCTACCGTTGTCCTCAGGCCAATCTAGGAGCGGGAATGGGTCCCTCATTCCTCCGCCTACCTGCTCGTGGTCGGGGCCTCACCGGAGGTGGTCTCGGTCGCCGGCGACGAGGTGATCGTGGCGGAAGGGTTTCGGGTTGGCGTCGAGCTAGTGGCTAGGGGAACGGATTCGCTCGGGGAAGTTGGGGGAAATGGTCCTGGTGTCAAGGGGAGTGCAATGGGAGGTCGGGCAGCGCAGGAGCCGGCGTGTAGCCGGAGATTCACCGGAGCTCCGAGGCGGAGGGGCCTCGGTCGATCTCGAGCACCGGGGCTCTGCGAGCTCGATTGGGCGGCTAGGGGGAGTCTAGTGGTTGTGCTGAAGCTGCCTGGGGGGTGCTGGGGTGCCGGGGGGACCTATTTATAGGCCAGCGATGGTGAGCCGACTCGGGCGTGCCGGTGACTCACCGTGGCGCGCGTGCGTGCACAGTGAGGTGCTGGCTGCGAAACCACGGGTTCGGGACGTGGTTTAGGACCTCCTGGTGCATCGGCCGCAAAGGGAAAGCGAGTGGGGTCGAGACGCAGCGACTGTGCATGCTCGGCCGCGTCGGGCGCGCGCGGGCACGCGTTGCCTGAGCTCTTGCGCGGGGAGGGGGTCCCTGGTGGTAGCTTTGCATTGAATGGCTGTCGGGGAGCGTTTGGACATTACTAGGGAGGTTGGGACTGGCCGAGGCGACGTCGCCTTGCTGGAGGCTCTTTGCAGCGCGCCCAGAGCGCAGTTTTGGCATGCCACGGCATGCTGGCGCTGTGGGGCACTTGGGATGTGTCCTCCATGTCCTGAGTGTTGCTGGGAGTGTGCCTAGCCGTTGTGTGTTAGTGGAAGCACGAGCTGGTCAAAGGAGGCAAGGAACACTAGTGTTGCCAGTACTGGCCTCCGGCTCAAATTTAAGATCTTGTCACTTGTGCTTGGAGTTTGGGAGGGGCTGGTTGACTGGGTGCTCAGGGTGTTCTGGGGCTCTAACTCACCAAGTATGGGGCCTTGCCATTGGGTAAAACAGTGGCTAGGAGGGTTTTTACCTTCCTGTTAGTAGGTGTTCGACAGTGGTTTGGGGTGCTTCCACTCCACCACCGGAACTGAAACTTAACAGGTTTGGTCTTGGGGTAAAAACATTGGGTTTCACCAAATTTGAGCTCCATTGAACAAGTTTAGCTTTGTAAACTTGAAAATGCCTCAAAATGACCAGTACTGTCCTTTACAAAGGAAGTGTGGCCAAACAGAGTCTCACAAATCCCATCTTTGGTGTGGAGTCCTCATTTGGGGTGTCAAACACCTATGCAAAGTTTCAGCTCCATTGGAGAAACTTTGCAATGTAGAATTGTTCCAACTCTTCTCTGGACAGAGAGGGTTTTGGGCTCATTAGGTGCACTTCCCCACCTTGGATCAAGGTGAGATTTTATGTGAGCCCTAATATGGCTTGGGAGGGCTCCTGTAATTTTATGGGAATTTATTGAGATCATTTCCTTTGGAAACATCTCAAAAAGCTAAAACAGGCAGGAATGGTTTTCAGGGTTTTACTCAAATAATATTAATATAAAATAGGGTTGAGAATCTTATATATGGAAAATATATGTCCTTCTGAGCTTCCATGAATTTACTCAGAATTTTCTAAGGCAGGAAAGCAATTTTCCTTGTGGGAATATCATTCATGGCCTTAGAAACAGACATAATTATAAATAGGAAAATAATATTTTAAATCACCAATTAATGTTTTTGATGAATGAAAATAATATTTGGATCAGATCACCAACTTCGGTTGGAAGTGCCACTTGGATTCATGAGCTATTAGTGCATCCCAACATGATGAAGGTGATCTTGATATAAAGGAAAAAGGGTTTTTGAAGAGAGAAAAATAATAAGTTTTTCATGGGTATGAGTCATCAAGCAAGCAAGCATTCACTCATACAAGGGCTGACATTGCACTCACAACATTATTTGAAAAAGTTTTAACAAGCTCTAGTTTTTGCAACATAAAAATGCTAGTGGTGAAAAACAGGGTGTGACAGAAACAGTCTTCGCCTGAGTATAAAAACTGTTATTCACTCGGGTGCTTAGCCACGAACCAGCTTTCGCCTAAGTTTAAAATATACTCAGAGTGAAGAGCAAATCCTCTCACTCTGGGTCTTAGCTGCGAACCAGTCTTCGCATAAGTATAAAACTACTCCGAGTGAAGAGCAATCCTCTCACTCAGGGGCTTAGCTGCGGACATGTTTTTTGCCTAAGTTAAAAACCCTTCCGAGTGAATAGCAACTTATTCAATCGGGTTCTTAGCCGCGAACCAGCCTTCGCCTGAGTTTAAAATATACTCTGAGTGAGGAGCAATCCTCTCACTCGGGGACTTAGCTGCGAACATGTTTTCACCTAAGTTAAAAATCCTTCCAAATGAATAACAACATATTCACTCGGGGACTTAGCCGCGAACCAGACTACGACTAAATATAACACTCACTCCGAGTGACAAGCAATCCTCTCACTCGGAGGCTTAGCTGCGAACATGTTTTCGCCTAAGTTAAAAAAACCCTCTGAGTGAATATTAACCTATTCACTCGTGAAATTAGCAGTGAATCAGTCTTTGCCTAAGTTAAATTCCACTCCACAGTTAACTACGAAACAGAATTCACTTAAGTAAGGAGTTTCCACGGATGTTGAGAATATTCAAAAAACACTCAGCCAAATGTGGATAAATTCGAAGAAATCCAACACGGATTAAAGTCGTCCATGTAGACAAAAGTACTCGGGTTCAACACCCGAGCGTAGTTTTAGCGGATACATTAACACTCGGCATACCGAGGCGAATTTAAGTTTGAACAGTAATCAAAGTTCCTTCTCAAGGCTCACGAGGACTCACAGGCTCAAAGAAGGTGTCAAGGTTGATCCCATTAGCAATGCGAGTCGCTACGTCGATGAAGGTCTCCATGAAGTCCTCAAAATGGAGCTTCTTCGTATTAGCCCCCTGGAGCGCCTTCAACTTATCTTCTTTAGCTTCTTTGCATTGGACTCAGATGAGCGAAAGGGTCATGTCGGCTCCGCATCATGCGGCAGACTTCTTCCACGTCTACACCCTGTCCGGAATCTGGTTCAAGCGGCTCATTATTGACTCCAGATCAGTCTGGAGGGTGTCTTCAGGCCACAACTCCTTGTCGATCTTCCCCAACGCGGCTCGCAGTCGGGTGACGTACCTTTGGACCTTCAAGAGATGAGCGCTGAGGCGAAACATATCCATGGACACATCATCTACAACAGGCTACTTGATAGGGTCTAGATACGGCTCCACCTCTTTAGTCTCCTTATCAAAGTCTAGGCAGAATTCTGTGTGAAGGAAAAAGAAAAGTCAGCCGCAATTCGTTCGGTAAAGTTTGAAGAGATTCACTCGGTGAAAAAAAGCATATGAGTGAGTGTACCGAGCATTTTTCCCAAGAAGTCATTTAGATACTTTTTCATGGTGTTTCCCCTTTTCGCCATCTGCTCAAGCTTTTTCCCCCATTCGAGTCTATCTTTATTCAATTTGGTGTTCTCTTCTTCCACTTGGACGATTACCAAGAGCTTCTTCTCAGCAACCTCAGATCTCTCCTTGTCCTTGAGTGCTTTCTTTAAGGCATTCAAGTCATTGGTCATCACTTCCAGATCCGGCTGAAGTTGGCTCTTCTCTGATTCCAATTTGGCATACTTGACTCCAATCTCATAGATATTCTGAAAACATCAAGGAAATAGTCAAGTCGACAGTAATATTTTTCCACTCCCGAGTGGAGAAGTATAGTTTAGTCGACCGAATGGCGGCCTGCCGCACCCACCCAGACTAGTGGAGATACTAACGAAACATATTCACTCGACATATAGAGTGGTGCAAGTACTCTAAGTACGAAAAAGGATCCTGCTTCAAAGTGTTTAAGACTAATGCCTTTCGTAAACGATCGTCAATAGTCTTAGGGACTACACCCAGTGGGTGCACTTAGCGTGCCCCCACTGGATACAAAACCACTCGACCAGGTCCGGCCTGGTCGAGTCAAAAAAAAGAAGTGTGTCTTCCAATCAGACCACCCCAAGTGCAAGCACTCGACAATGGTCTCGGGGAGTACACCGAGTGGGTGCACTCACCGTGCCCCTACTGGATACAAAACCACCCGACCAGGTCCGGCCTGGCCTAGTCAAAAAAAGAAGAGACTGTCTTCCAATTAGACCCCTGCTGATGCAAGCACTCACTAGTGGTCTCGGGGACTACACCCAATGGGTTCACTCAGTTTGCCCACTGGATCAGAAACAAGAAACCACACGACACAAGAAAACACCCACTAGGTGCAAAGTCAAGATGGACAAGATTCAATCGGAAACAAACTTACAATTGCACTTACTCGGACGTTAGCTTGAAGCGCCGAATTGGCATCGTACGCCAACTTGCTAGCCTCATACGCCTCTCTGGTCTGTTGCATCATCTGTTCGGCCTGAACCATGGCCTCTTTAGCAGCACCAGTTTGGTCTTCCGGGACATGGTGCAGAGTATATGCAAGCATTGAAGGAGTCGGCGTAGCAGCTGAGGTAACATGAGTTACCGGAAGAGGCGTAGTTGGCACTGTAGTCACAACAGTCGAACCAGCTGGAGGAGTTGTAGTCAACGCAATCGAACTAGCTGGAGGAGCACTCGACACCGCCGTTTCAGGCATGGTCTTGGCTAACTCGACAGTCGAGCACCGCTGTTCTTCATCATCATCCAAGAGGATGATGTCCATAGCTGTCAGTCGACAATATCACTTAGTTCAATTGACGAATTTCATCTAGAAAACAGAGCAAAATTAATACATGTCATACCTCGTTGGGAGGTAGGCATGTCCATGGCATCCAAGCCCATGGGATCTTCTTCATCTCCAGCAGGCGACGTCACCGAGGTAGAAGCTCTGGCAAATAAATTCCACTCGGTCGTCAAAGGTATAAAAATTCACAATGACAAAAGAAATAAAGAGATAGACACTCCCGTTGAAGCGACTAGAACGACAATCCTCATTCGTGGCAGAGCCTTCCGAGGCTTAGCAGCGTCAGGCTTGGGTTGTCTAGCGGCTTTTTCTACAGATTCAGTTGTGGCAGCTCTGTGATGCTTCACGTTTCTAGTGCTGGACACTAAGGTCTTGCTTGGGGTAGCCACTGGATCATGGCGATGCTTGGATCGAGACTCGGGATGCAGAGGAGACTAGTTTTCTTCCTCACTCTCACATGAGTCGTCTTCACTCCTCTCACTGTCTTCAGCATAGTCGCTGTCAACGCTGCCACCTTCACTTTCCCCACCGGCGTCAAGCTAAGCCCCATTGTGCACGGGTGAATGCATGTTTGTCCACTCCTACAAGATGTGAAACCAACAAAGTCAGTCGGTCGAAGATTCAGTCACTCGACAAAGATATGAAAGTAATCAGCAAAAAAATAACGCACCAGGTTCCATGGCTTGTTTTCAGCAGAGTAAGGCAAGGCCCGCTTGGCTCCTAATGGATTTTTGCAGGCTTCGGTGATACTTTTAACCCACTGAGCCACGGTTCTTCAAAAACCTCGTCCGGGTGCGACCGAGTGGAATCTTTAGGGCCCGAGTAGTGCCATATAGCCTGATCCCTCGCCTGAAGAGGCTGAATGCGCTGACCAAGGAACGTTTGAAGCAAGTCCATCCCCGTCACCCCGCCACGGACGAAGTTAACCACCTCATTTACCAACATCCCTACCCGAGTCTTCTCCTCACCCAACACGTTTATCGTCCTAGGAGCAGTCGGTCGCTCTAAGAATGGAGACCTACTATCACTCGGATTTGCTTTCTTCACTACTTGGGAGCGCACAGAGAAGATGTGAAAAAGTCCCCAGTGACGAGGATAACCCAAAAAGCACTCGCGTGACGAATGCGGCGAGATACGCGATGGAATTGGGAGGAAGATGATGAAGTTGTGCACCAAGGTAATGCAGAAAACCACGGATGAAAGGATGAGGGGGCAGAGAGAAACCTCGCTCAATGTGAGTAAGGAGGAGGACTCGCTCCCCTTCGCGTGGCTCTGGCTCGAACTCCCCTTCATGCAGCCTCGACGACTTCTCAACTATCATCCCATGTTCAACAAGCTCTAGAACATCCTCCTTCCGGACAGTTGATGAGCGAAGATCTCCTTGGATCCACCCTGGCGGCAGCGCAGATCAGCCTCCTGGCTTCTTCGACTTTTCGCCCTTCTTGGCGCCCTCGAGCTAGCTCGTCTTGTCTTTCGTCATTCCAGCGGCGACGGAGGCAGGTCAAAGCAGCACCTACGAGGCGGAGGTGGAGAGGAAGCAGGGGAGAATCACAGAAAAGCGCCGCTCCAACCCTAACGTCGGTCAGATTTATAACCGCCCGAGTGAGTCACTGACTGGTGGACCGCCGGTCTTTGTCTATCCCGATAACACATGAGGCGCGATACATGGCAATAAGGCGGAGTGATAATTGAGGCGTCGCTGTCCCACTGGCCCTGGTTGTTGCGTCATCATCGCGCCGTGCGTGCTAACCGAAATTTAGAATCCCGTGAAATCCGGACATGACGAAGTGATCCGTCACATCTCAAGATCTCGTTAGCCACTCGGATCAACCTCAATGCTTAAATTCACTCGGACGTACTTCACAACAGAATCGATCAGGGTGAATGATGAAGACTTCAGTCGACTCATAGTTCTATGAAGCCCGGAAATACGTTCAAGATCGGTATGCCTCGACAGAATCTGCATCGACCCCTTCCTCATTCGAACCCCGATCCATTCGGGGCCAAATGATGGGGATATGTACCTAGGGTAGGGTCACAAGCCTGACCTAGATGTCCTACATAAGGGTACCTCATTAAAGACTTGAAGGCCACGAGGAAGATTCCGACTCGACAACCATAGCATCTAAGTCCCTTGGTAAGAAATCACTCGGAGTATTTTCCCCTTCACTCGATAACCAACTTCCACTCGGAAGAAGTCAATCGACGCAGAAGACCAAAAGCCACTCCAGGGAGGCCAACAGGCAAGCGTTCGGCTGGTTGTCATAAAGACATTAATTACATACGTTATCAGTAACGTACACCTATAAACTCCATTGGTAGAACCCTTAGATGTTGGGCCTTGATGAGGGGTAGTGCACTCTATATAAGCCAACCCTCCTCTGTGGCACAAGGGTTCGCACCCCCTTTAACACGCATTCCACACTGCAAGAGCTCGCGGGAATAAGATGTAGGGTTGTTACCTCTATGAGAGGGGCTTGAACTCATACATCTTGCGTACAAACTTGCCATAGCTAGGACTCTACCCTCTCCTTTCATACCCTACACCTCTACTGTCAAGTTCATTCCCACGACATGCACTGCTACTTCTCAAACAACAACGCCAAAAATTGACACGTTGACGGAGACTTGCTTGCGTTGGTTTTTTCCTTGAAGAGGAAAGGGCGATGCAGCACAGGAGCAGTAAGTATTTCCCTCAGTTTTAGAACCAAGGTGTCAATCCAGTAGGAGAATCTCGTCAAATCCATAGTACCTGCGCAAACACAAAAGAGCTTGCACCCAACGCTATAAAGGGGTTGTCAATCCCTTCAAGATTGATTGCAAAGTGAGATCTGAAGGCGGAAAGTGCAACGAAGTAAAAGTGTAAGGCTGAAAATATGGTGTGAAGTAGACCCGAGGGCCATAGTGTTCACTAGAGGCTTCTCTCAAGATAGCAAATATTACGGTGGGTGAACAAATTACAGTCGAGCAATTGATAGAACCGCGCAAAGACATGACGATATCTAAGGCAATGATCATACATATAGGCATCACGTCTGAGACAAGTAGACTGATACTTTCTACATCTACTACTATTACTCCACACATTGACCGCTATCCAGCATCCATCTAGTGTATTGAGTTCATGACAAACAAAGTAACGCCTTAAGCAAGATGACATCATGTAGAGGGATAAACTCAAACCAATGATGAAAGCCCCATCTTTTTATCTTTGATGGAAACAACATGAGGTGTGCCTCGCTACCCCTTCTGTCACTAGGTGAGGTCACCGCACGGTATTTACCCAAAACCAAGCACTTCTCCCATTGCAAGAATCATACACCCAGTTGGCCAAAAAAAACCCACAACTCAAAGAGAATTAAAAGGATATGAAATCATGCATATAAGAGATCAGAAGAAACTCAAATATGATTCATAGATAATCTGATCATAAATCCACAATTCATGGGATCTCGACAAACACACCGCAAAGAAGATTACATCGCATAGATCTCCATGAAGATCATGGAGAACTTTGTATTGAAGATCCAAGAGAGAGAAGAAGCCATCTAGCTACTAGCTATCGACCCGTAGGTCTATGGTGAACTACTCACGCATCATCGGAGAGGTCATGGTGTTGATGAAGGAGCCCTTCGTATTCGAATCCCCCCTCCAGCAGGGCACCAGAACGTGCCCCAGATGGGATCTTGCGGAGACAGAAGCTTGCGGCGGCGGAAAAGTGTTTTTGTGGCTCGCCTGATTTTTTCTGGGATTTTAGGGAATTTATAGGCGAAGGAGCTAGGGCAGGGGAGGCCCAGGGAGCCCAAAAGCCTGGGAGGCGCGGCCCCCATCACCGCGCCATGGGGGCTTGTGGCCTCCCCCGGGAAGTTTTATTCCGTTTGGACTCCGTTTAAAATCCTCCTCTGAAAAGGGTCAAAAACAGGGAAAAAATAGGAACAAGCACTTGGCACTGAGTTAATAAGTTAGTCCCAAAAAATATATAAAATGCATACAAAACATCAAAAGTTTGACAAGATAATAGCATGAAACCATACAAAAATATAGATACGTTGGAGACATATCAAGCATCCCCAAGCTTAACTCCTGCTCGTCCTCGAGTAGGGAAGTGATAAAGACTGAATTTTCGATGTGGAATGCTACCTAACATAGTTGTCCTTTGTAACTTCTTTCATGTGAAATGAATGTTCAGATCCGTAAGATTCAAAACAATAGTTTGCTATTGACATGAAAACAAGAATTCTTCAAGCAAACTAGCAAGGTAATCATGAACTTTCGAAATAACAAGGCCAAAGAGAGTTATCCCTACAAAATCATATAGTCCGGCTATGCTCCATCATCCCCACGCAACTAATTTAAATCATGCACAACCCCGGTATTGGCCAAGTAATTGTTTTCGCACTGTTACTTTCTCAAACCTTTTTCAACTATCACGCAATTCATGAGCGTGAGCCATGGATATAGCACTTAGGTGGAATAGAGTGTGGTGGTGGTTGTGAGACAAAAAAGGAGGAGATGGTCACATTAACTCCGCGTATCAAAGGGTTATGGAGATGCCCATTAATAGATACCAATGTGAATAGGTAGGGATTGCCATACAAAGGATGCACTAGCGCTATAAGTATGTGAAAGCTCAAAAGGAGAACTAGTGGGTGTGCATCCAACTTGCTTGCTCACGAAGACCTAGGGCAATTTGAGGAAGCCCATGATTGAAATATACAAGCCAAGTTATATAATAAAGATTCCCACTAGCATATGGTGGTGACGAAACGAGAGGCTCTCAATCATGAAGAACATGGTGCTATTATGAAGCACAAGTGTGGAAAAAGATAGTAGCATTGTCCCGTCTCTCTTTTTCTCTCTTTTTTTGTTTGGGCTCTTTGGCCTTTTTCTCTTTTTTCGGGCTCTTTGGCCTCTTTCTTTTCCTCACATGGGACAATGCTCTAATAATGATGATCATCACACTTTTATTTACTCATAGCTCAAAGGTTAGAATGATTATGACTTTATAGGAAATGCCTCCGGCAGTGTACCGTGATGTGCAATGATCTAGCTTGGCGTATGACGTTGAAACATCTCGCTAGCTATCTTACGATCATGCAATGGCAATATGAGAGTGACGACATAAGTCATGAGGTGGAACGGTGGGAGTTGCACGACAATATATCTCGGAATGGCTATGAAAATGCCATAGTAGGTAGGTATGGTGGCTGTTTTGAGGAAGGCATATGATGGGTTTGTGCACCGGCGAAAATTGCGCGGTACTAGAGAGGCTAGCAATGGTGGAAGGTGAAAGTGCATCTATACCATGAGCTCAAATTAGTCATGAAGAACTCACATACTTATTCCGAAAGTTTTTATTAGTAATCAAAACAAAGTGCTAAACGCATAGTCCTAGGAGAAGGGTTGGTAGGTGTAAACCATCGCGCGATCCCGATCGCAACACAAAGGATGACAATCAATAGATCAATTATGCTCCGACTTCCTAACATAGCGGTTCACCATACATGCATGTTACGGGAATCACTAACTTCAACACAAGTATTTCTAGATTCACAACACCCTACTAACATAACTCTTAATATTACCAAATCCACGTCTCAAAACTAATTGAGAGGAACCAAATTTTCTTTCTACTCAACGCACAAGAAGATGGAAGTTTTTGTATCCTCTTTGGGTACCTATTACCTTTGGGACTAGTTTCATAGCACAAACCAACTACCAAGTCATGAACCTCCGTGCTCTAAAAGATCTAAGTGAAGCACATAGAGCAAAACGGTCTAGCTCAAAAGACATAAGTGAAGCACAATGAGCATTCTAGCAAAATCATGATGAGTGCATGTCTCTCTCAAAAGTTGTGCAGCAAGGATGATTGTGACACAAAAAAAAGAAAAGACTCCTACGATACAAGATGCTCCAAGAAAGACACATATCAAGTGGAGAATAAAAATATAGCTCCAAGTAATGTTACCGATGGATTGAAGACGAAAGAGGGGATGCCTTCCCGGGGCATCCCCAAGCTTCGGCTTTTTGGTCTCCTTGAATTTGGCTTGGGATACCTTGGGAATCCCGAAGCTTGAGCTCTTTCCACTCCTTATCCCTTTGTCCATGAGAACATCCCCCAAAACTTGAAAACTTCACAACACAAAACTTAAACAGAAACTCGTGATATCATTAGCACAAGAAAACAAACTACCACCTCTTTAGGTACTGTAGCAATCTTGATTTCTATTTATATTGGTGTTAGATTAATTTATGTATTCTCACTTTTCCATGGCTAGTACCCCCCGATACTATCCATAGTTTCATCAAAACAAGCAACCAACTCAACAAAAAACAGAAGCTGTCAAAAACAGAGCAGCTTGTAGCAATCTGTATACTTTGTATACTTCTGGTACCTCAAAAATTATAAACAATTACGACTGCCTGGGAAAAAGGCATATCAACCAGCATAAAAGTGAATCAACTCAAAAGATCTTTCTGAATAAAAATGAAAAATAATCTTGTGAGCGAAAAGTTTCTGTCTTTTTCTAGCAGGATCAAACAACCATCACCAAGACTAGTCATAAAGGTTTTGCTTGGCTCAAACACAAAAAAAACACAAAAGACACTATCATAAAATAATTATGATGGCGTGGACACAACAAAACAGAAATAAAAATATAAATTCATTGGGTTGCCTCCCAACAAGCGCTATTGTTTAACGCCCTTAGCTAGGCATAAAGCGATAGAATCACGTATCGTCGTCTTTGGTGCTCAAACCATAAGTAGCCCTCATCATGGATTCATAAGGCCATCTTATTTTCTTTATAGGAAAATGCTCCATGCCCTTCTTTAAAGTAAATTGAAATCTAATATTCCCCTCCTTCATATCGATGATGGCACCGATAGTCCTTAGGAAAGGTCTACCAAGAATAATAGGGCATGTAGGATTGCAATCAATGTCAAGCACAATGAAATCCACAGGTACATAGTTCCTATTTGCAATAATAAGAACATCATTGATCCTTCCCATGGGTGTCTTGACAGTAGAATCCGCAAGATGTAAATTAACAGAACACTCTTCAATCTCATGAAAACCCAGAACATCACATAAATACTTTGGAATCACGGAATCACTAGCACCCAAATCGCCCAAAGCATTGCATTAATAGTTTTTCATTTTGATTTTGATAGTAGGTTCCCACTCATCATGAAGCTTTCTAGGGATAGAAACTTCCAATTCAATTTTCTCTTCAAGAGATTTTATCATAGCTTCGACGATATGATCGGTAAAGGCCTTGTTTTGGCTATAAGTGTGTGGAGAGTTTAGCATGAATTGCATCAAGGAAATGCATTCAATCAAGGAGCAACTATCATAATTGAATTCCTTGAAATCCAAAGTAGTAATTTTATTACTACTCAAAGTTTTAATATGTTCTACTCCCCTTTCAATGCTTTTAGCATCAAGATAGATGGACTCCGAATCATTGGGGCGTTTTTCAACCAAAGTAGATTCATATCTAGCCCCATCATCATTAGTCCTGACACAAGAAAACAAAGATTCAATGGGAGTCACACCAAGCACTTTAAGATCTTCGTGATTCTTATCATGAGAACACGCCCTTTTAAGCCATTCGTGTCTAGCACGAATTTGGGCGGTTCTTTCTTTGCTCTTACTCATGGAAACACGCATAGCTTTCAAAGTTTCATCCATATTGATCTTGGGAGGAGCACATCTAACTTCCAAAGCATCAATATCACTAGACATTCTATCAACGCTCCTAGCCAAATCGTCAATTTTGAGTAGTTTTTCCTCTATGGACGCATTGAAAATCTTTTGTGAGTTGATAAACTCTTTGATATTACTCTCTAGATCAGAGGGTAATCTATTGTAATTTCCATGAGTATTGTTGTAGGAGTTTCCAAAGTTATTAGAGGGGTTACTAGGATAAGGCCTAGGAACATAGTTTCCTCTAAAAGCATTGTTGTCGCCAAAATTATTCCTACCAACAAAATTAACGTCCAAGATAGCGTTGCTACTCTCAATCAAGGAAGATAAGGGCATGTTATTAGTATCTAAAGGAGCACTTCTACTAGCAACCAAATTCATTAACTCATAAATCTTAGCACTCAACGAGTTAATTTCTTCTATAGCGTGTACCTTTCTACTAGTAGGTGACCTTTCATTGTGCCACTGAGAGTAGTTCGTCATGATATTATCTAGGAGTTTTGTGGCTTCTCCTAACGTGATTTCCATGGACGTTCCACCTGAGGCGGGGTCCAAGATATTTCTAGAAGCGAAATTCAAGCCAGCATAAAAGATTTGTATAATCATCTAAAGACTCAAGCCATGAGCGGGACAATTTCTAATCATCAATTTCATTCTCTCCCAAGATTGTGCAACATGTTCATGATCAAGTTGCTTAAAATTCATGATATCATTACAGGGACAGATAATCTTAGCCGGCGGAAAATACTTTGATATATAAGCATCTTTGCACTTGTTCCAAGAATCAATACTATTTTTGGGCAAAGACGAAAACCAAGTTTCTGCTCGATCTCGCAACGAGAACGGAAAAAGCTTAAATTTAATCACATCATTGTCCACATCTTTCTTATTTTGCATATCGCAAAGCTCAATGGAGGTATTAAGATGGGATGCGGCATCTTCACTAGGAAGGCCAGAGAATTTCTCTTTCATAACAAGATTCAGCAAAGCAGCATTGATTTCGTATGATTCCGCACTAGTGGCGGGAGCAATCGGAGTACTAATAAAAACATTATTGTCAGTATTCGAGAAGTCACAACGTTTGGTGTTTTCAGTCATGCTGACTTCAGCAAGCAAGCAAGCACACAAGCGAGCAGAAAGCAAGCGAGAAAAAAGGGCGAACGAAAAAGGCAAACTAAAAAGGAAAATATTTTTGTACATTTTTATTTTTCAGAAGTGGGGGAGAGGAAAACGAGAGGCAAAAAAGTAAATGCAAGAGATGAGTTTGCCACACTTACTTGGATGAGTTCTTGACTTGATCCTCCCCGACAACGACACCAGAAATCCTTCTGCTACTTATTAAACAACACGCGAGAAATTGACACGTTGACGGAGACTTGCTTGCGTTGGTTTTTCCCTTGAAGAGGAAAGGGTGATGCAGCACAGGAGCAGTAAGTATTTCCCTCAGTTTGGGAACCAAGGTATCAATCCAGTAGGAGAATCTCGTCAAATCCAGAGTACCTATGCAAACATAAAAGAGCTTGCACCCAACGCTATAAAGGGGTTGTCAATCCCTTGAAGATTGATTGCAAAATGAGATCTGAAGGCGGAAAGTGCAACGAAGTAAAAGTGTAAGGCTGAAAATATGGTGTGAAGTAGACCCGGGGGCCATAGTGTTCACTAGAGGCTTCTCTCAAAATAGCAAATAATACGGTGGGTGAACAAATTACTGTCGAGCAATTGATAGAACCGTGCAAAGTCACGACGATATCTAAGGCAATGATCATACATATAGGCATCACGTCCGAGACAAGTAGACTGATACTTTCTGCATCTACTACTATTACTCCACACATCGACCGCTATCCAACATGCATCTAGTGTATTGAGTTCATGACGAACAGAGTAACGCCTTAAGCAAGATGACATGATGTAGAGGGATAAACTCAAACCAGTGATGAAAACCCCATCTTTTTACCCTTGATGGCAACAACACAATGCATGCCTCGCTACCCCTTCTATCACTGGGTAAGGTCACCGCATGGTATGAACCCAAAACCAAGCACTTCTCCCATTGCAAGAATCATAGATCAAGTTGGCCAAACAAAACCCACAACTCGAAGAGAATTAGAAGGATATGAAATCGTGCATATAAGAGATCAGAAGAAACTCAAATAAGATTCATAGATAATCTGGTCGTAAATCCACAATTCATAGGATCTCGACAAACACTCTGCAAAGAAGATTACATCGGATATATCTCCATGAAGATCATGGAGAACTTTGTATTGAAGATCCAAGGGAGAGAAGAAGCCATCTAGCTACTAGCTATGGACCCGTAGGTATATGGTGAACTACTCACGCATCAGCGAAGAGGTCATGGTGTTGATGAAGAAGCCCTCCGTATGCGAATCCCCCATACGGGAGGGCACCAGAACATGCCCCAGATGGGATCTTGCAGAGACAGAAGCTTGCGGCGGCGGAAAAGTGTTTTCGTGGCTCCCGTGAGTTTTTCTGGGATTTTAGTGAATTTATAAGCGAAGGAGCTAGGTCAGGGGAGGCCCAGGGAGCCCACAAGCCTGGGAGGTGCGCCCCCCCTGGCCGCGTCATGGGGGCTTGTGGCCTCCCCCCGGACTCTCTCCCTTGGTTCCAAGCTTTCTGCGTATCTTCTGTTCCGGAAAAAATCTTTTCGGAAGTTTTATTCCGTTTGGACTCCGTTTAAAATCCTCCTCTGAAAAGGGTCGAAAACACGAAAAAACATGAACGGACACATGGCACTGAGTTAATAAGTTAGTCCCAAAAAAGATATAAAAGGCATACAAAACATCCAAAGTTTCTGTGGGGACCCCGACTAGCAAGTCGAGTTCGCCGTGCCAAGTGACCCCAAGGATCAATGTTGACTGAACACAGATACTGAATAATAGAGTCTTACATCCAAGTACCGAATTATTACATCAAATGACCAGAAGGTCGGGTTCAAGAGCAAGGCCTAAAGCCAAAATAAAACGGATACATCGAGTAGCGGAAACTCGTATGGGCTAAGCGGTGCCCATGCCATCAAGCCTACACCGACAGGCATTCTGACTTGGAAGCGTCCTAGATCGCAGGTCCGTCTCCAAGGGCGTACTCATCGCCAAACTCAGGTCCTTCCATGTCTGGTCAATAACATAACCAGTGGCAAGCCAATGAGTACTTTGAATGTACTCGCAAACAGCCCATGATGTATATATGATAAGGAATAACAGTAACAATTATCTTTAGTGGAATGCAATGTGGTGGTATGATCAAGTATGTGCATCAGGTTAAAGAACTACTTTTGAAGAACAGGTTATAGATATTGACATATCTGTCAAGGGTTGAACACACCGGGTTCACCCTATATACCAAGTTATCGGACTTGTCGTAACCTCGGTGTGTTAATGAGGGCTAAACCATCCGGGTTTACCCTATATGTCAAGTCACAGAACTTGATCATATTATAGTGATTATCATGATTATAACAACACCTTTTTAACACCACACACACACGCTTGGTACGGAAACTCTGGACGTAGTTCAAGTAGCACCACCCAACTGTCCTTGACCATGGACACGGCTATTCGAATAGTATACACTCTGCAGAGGTAGTACGCTGGACCCACGAGAAACGGAATACTTCCGTGTCATCCACGACTCGCGGTATATCACATATACCCGAGGTAAGTACCCGATCATCATCTTTCCCCTGACGATACTAGACAAAGAGATCCACTCGATTGGTACCCAGCCCACATGTTGTACGTCTTACGAGCACCGACTCTGGACTGTAACAACCATGCAGGGACCAATGGTGTGCCTGGAACTCATAATAATGACATAGTCGTCCTACCTGGCACGACCCCATCACGAGAGTGACACCGATCACTCCCGCCACTAGTAATGTGGCTCTTTGCTAGCACCGACCAGAGTAATCAACAAAGCCCCGTCCCATAAAGGGGCATCGTGGTCGTACTGGGTAAGGTTGGGACGGTCGACACATCATAAATCTAATCCATTTCCGAAACCATACTCACACCAAAATCACCGGTGCATCACTTCACCAAAAGTGATCACCAACTCATCATCACCCTTTGGCATTAGTGGCACCCGACGGGGTTTTCATAAACTCTTTATTTAAGTCAACATTATCCTTGAGATAATATGCCTTAACATTACTTGTCAACATGACAATATCATGTCCCTCACGGGGTAGAGTCAAGCTCAATGCAGTGATTCTACTTTACTAGGCAACATGACAGTAGCATGATCCTCGTAGATGGTAGGGTCAGCTCATCATGTTTGTGCTCCGAGGAGCCATGTGAATATCATTACTATCAATGCAAGTGCTTCGAAGAAGCCTTCGGTACCATCACATCAATGATGAACTGGCATCGTGATCACATGCAACGGAAAATACTTGCTATTCTAGTAAGCATCATTTTATATACTTAAGTCATGGCAAAAGGGCATGCTTGCCTTGGTCAGCTAGGTGTCCGGGGTATTCGATGTCTTCCGCTCCGGATCCTCCGTCACTCGGTAACTCTACCGTCGAGAAAGGAATAAATAAATACTAGCTCTCACTAAAACAGATCACAAAGTGCTTTTAAAAATGTTGCAAGGCTTGAATAAATTCAGGATATTATTTTGAAAAATGTTTCCTATTGTTTTATTAGCTAAGCATATTTATTTAAAAGCAAACAGAAGCAAACAAGTGCTTTTTAATATCATTTTATTATACCAAAATAGTTTCTGTTTTTGATAAATGTCAACTATTACAGAATCAAATACTACTCATTTTTAGAAAAATACTGGTGGAAGAATTATATTTTTCTACTGGCTAAATCTTTTTATAAAAATCATTTAGTTTGCTGGATTAAAACAAAAGGAAAAGGCCAGGGGAAACAGATCCAGCCGACCCAGCCAGCAGGCCTGGCCACCAGGCGCGCGCGGGCCAGGTTCAAACCTGACCTGCGGGCCCCTGGGGTCAGCGTCAGCGGCTGCGCGCTGGCTGCCCCAGGACACCGACAGGTGGGCTCCACCTGTCGGGTCCTTCTCCTACCTCCAGCCAGAGAGGTGGAGATGGACGCCGGCGAGGCTGCCGTTGTCCTCAGGCCTAGCTAGGAACGGGAACTGGTTCCTCGTGCCTCTGCCTACCTGCTCGTGGTCGGGACGTCACCGGAGGTGGTCTGTGTCGCCGGCGACGAGGTGCTCGTGGTGGAAGGGTTTCTGGTTCGTGTTGAACTAGGGGCTAGGGGTATGGATTTGCTCGCGAGAGTTAGGGGAAACGTTCCTGGTGTCGAGGGGAGTGTAATGAGAGGTCGGGCAGCGCAGGAGCCGACGTGTAGCCGGAGATCGACCGGAGCTCCGAGGCGGAGGGGCCTCGGTCGATCTCGAGCACCAGAGCTCTACGAGCTCGATTGGGCGGCTAGGGAGTGTCTACTGGTTGTGCTGAAGCTGCTTGGAGGGTGATAGAGTGCCGGGGGGACCTATTTATAGGCCAACGACGGTGACCTGACTCGGGCGCGCCGGTGGCTCACCGTGGCACGCGTGCAAGCACATTGAAGTGCTGGCCGCGAAACCATGGGTTCGGGACGTGGTTTAGGGCCTCCTGCTGCAACGGCCGCAGAGGGAAAGCGCGTGGGGACGAGCTGCAGCGACCGTGCATGCTCGGCCGCGTCGGGCGCGCACGGGCACGCGTTGCCTGAGCTCTTGCGCGAGGGGGAGAGGTTCCCTGGGGTAGCTTTGCACTGAATGGTTGTCGGGGGAGAGCTTGGACATAACTGGGGAGGCTGGGACCGGCCGGAGCGTCGGCCCCTTGCGGGTGGTTCTCTGCAGCGCGCCCAGAGCGCAGTTTTGGCATGCCACGGCATGCTGGCTCGCTCTGGGCACTTGGGACGTGTCCTCCATGTCCTGAGTGTTGTTGGGAGTGTGCCTAGCCGTTGTGGTTTAGTGGGAGCTCGAGCTGGTCAAGGGAGCAAGGAACACTGGTGTTGCCAGTACTGCCCTGCAGCTCAAATTGGAGTTCTTGTCACTTGTGCTTGGAGTTGGGGAGGGGCTGATAGATTGGGTGTTCAGGATGTTCTGGTGCTCTAACCCACCAAGTTTGGGGCCTGGACATTGGGAAAACAGTGGCTAGCAAGGTTTTTACCTTCCTGTCAGTAGGTGTTCGACAGTGACTTGGGGTGCTTCCACTCCACCACTGTAAATGAAACTTAACAGGTTTGGTCTTGGGGTAAAAACATGGGGTTCCACCAAATCTGAGCTCCATTGAACAAGTTTGGCTTTGCAAACTTGAAAATGTCTCTAAATGACCAGTACTGTCCTTTACAAAGGAAGTGTGGCCAAACAGAGTCTCAGAAATCCCATTTTTGGTGTGGAGTCCTAATTTGGGGTGTTAAACACCTGTGCAAAGTTTCAGCTCTATTGGAGAAACTTTGCAATGTAGAGTTGTTCCAACTCTACTCTGGACAGAGAGGGTTTTGGGCTCTTTTAGTGCACTTCCCCACCTTGGATCAAGGTGAGATTTTAGGTGAGTACCTAATATTGTTTGGGAGGGCTCCTGTAATTTTATGGGAATTTACTGAGATAATTTCCTTTGGAAACATCTCAAAAAGCTAAAATAGACAGAAATGGTTTTCAGGGTTTTACTCAAATAATATCAATATAAAATAGGGTTGAAAATCATATATATGGAAAATATATGCCCTTCTGAGCTTCCATGAATTTACTCAGAATTTTCTAACGCAGGAAAGTAATTTTCCTTGTGGAAATATCATTACTGGCCTTAAAAATAGACATAGATATAAAATAGGAAAATAATATTTTAGATCACCAATTAATGTTTTTAATGAATGAAAATAATATTTGGATCAGATCACCAACTTTGGTTGGAAGTGTCACTTGGCTTCATGAGCTAGTAGTGTATCCCAACATGATGAAGTTGATCTTGATATAAAGGAAAAAGGGTTTTTGAAGAGAGCAAAATAATAAGTTTTTCATGGGTTGGAGTCATCAAACAAGCAAGCATACACTCAAACAATGGCTGACATTGCACTGACAACATTATTTGAAAAAGTTTTAACCAGCTCTGATTTTTGCAACACAGAAAACTTGGGGTGAAAAACAGGGTGTGACAGACCTATCCCCCTTACAAGAATCTCGTCCCCGAGATTCCTAAGCTAAGCGTTAAACAGCTCGGGAAATTCTGATCGGAGATAGTCTTCACGTTCCCATGTGGCTTCTGCTTCTGTATGGTTGCTCCACTGAACCTTGAAAAACTTGATGGTACCGCTTCTGGTGCAACGCTCTGCTTCGTCCAAAATGCGGATCGGTCTCTCGCGGTAGGTAAGGTCCGGTTGAAGGTCAATAGCTTGGTGATCAATGTCCTTGTAAAGATCGGGGTGGTTCGGCACTTCCAAACACTTCCAGAGCTGTGATACGTGGAACACGTTGTGCACACCCGAAAGTTCAGGAAGTAGCTCCAACTGATAAGCTACTTCCCCGCGCCTTGCCGTGATCTTGAAGGGTCCAATGAACCTTGGAGCTAGCTTCCCCTTGACGGGGAAACGTTTGGTCCCCTTGAGAGGCGTGACTCGCAAGTACACCTGGTCTCCGGGAACAAACTCCACATTTCTGCGGCGAGGGTCCGCATAGCTCTTCTGCCTTGACTTAGCTGCCTCCAAGTTCTCTCGGACAAGCTGAACCTTGTCCCCTGCTTCCTGCAGTGCTTCTGGTCCGAAAACTAGTCCTTCACCGGTTTCGGACCAATTGAGCAGGGTGCGGCATTTCCACCCATATAAAGCTTCGAATGGGGCCATCGGAAGACTGGACTGGTAGCTGTTGTTGTAAGAGAACTCAGCAAATGGTAGGCAGTCTTCCCACTTGGCACCATGGGCCAAAACACAAGCGCGGAGCATGTCCTCAAGTATCTGGTTTACCCTCTCGGTCTGTCCGCCCGTCTGCGGGTGGGAAGCCGTACGGAAGGGGAGTTTGGTTCCGAGAGCTTCTTGAAACTTCTTCCAGAATCTTGAGGTGAACTGCGTGCCA
Source organism: Hordeum vulgare subsp. vulgare (assembly GCF_904849725.1). Classification (NCBI taxonomy): domain Eukaryota; kingdom Viridiplantae; phylum Streptophyta; class Magnoliopsida; order Poales; family Poaceae; genus Hordeum; species Hordeum vulgare. Next base: position 288,285,486 of record NC_058523.1, read on the forward strand.
CGGTCGGACACGATCTCTTTGGGAACTCCATGGAGACTCACCACTCGATGAATGTACATACTGGCCAGCTAGCTGTCATCGTAAGTGGTGTTAACGGGGTTGAAATGGGCCACCTTGGTCAAATGATCAACTATGACCCAAATGGAGTTATGCCCCTTATTCGACCGGGGCAACCCGGTGAGGAAGTCCATGCCGACTATATCCCACTTCCATTCCGGCACTTGAAGAGGTTGTAGCAACTCAGGAGGTCGCTGGTGTTCAGCCTTTACTCACTGACATACATCGCATTTAGCGACATAGGAGCCAATTTCCCTCTTCATACCATGCCACCAGAATCATTCTCGGATGTCTTGGTACATCTTGGTACCACCTGGATGGATAGAGTATGGTGTGTCATGTGCCTCTTGCAGGATCAAGTCCTCAAGTTCGGCCTTGTTGGGTACGCATAAGCGCTTCCCGTACCACAATACTCCTTGCTCATCAATCGAGAATCCTGGGGCTTTGCCTTCTCGCACCTTCCTCTTGAGGCCTTCAATACTCTTGTGCCCCTTCTGGGCTTCCTTGATGTCGTCTGCCAGAGTAGGGTTGACTTCTAGGTTGGCCAGGTACCCTGGTTCGACTATCTCAAGTCTTATGCCCTCCATCTCTTCACACAAGACGGGTATCCTTTCCTTGAGCGTGACGTTCAAGGAGCCTGCCTTCCGGCTCAAGGCATCGGCTACCACGTTCGCCTTGCCGGAATGGTACTGAATGCTGAGGTCGTAATCCTTGATTAACTCAAGCCATCTCCACTGTCTCATATTCAGCTCCCTCTGGGTGAAGATATATTTCAGACTCTTGTGGTCTGTATATATCTCGCATCGCTTTCCCAGAAGGTCATGTCGCCACGTCTTCAGAGCATGCACTACAGCTACTAGCTCGAGATCATGGGTGGCGTAGTTCTCCTCATGCGGTCTCATTTGCCGGGAGAAGTACGCCACGACCCTGCCATCTTGCATCAGGACTCCACCGAGCCCGATTCCCGAGGCATCACAATATATCATGAATTCCTTGTTGATGTCCGGAGTAGCCAATACCGGGGCGGTAATTAGCCTCTTCTTCAACTCCTGGAAGCTTGCTTCACACGCCGGTGTCCACTCGAACTTCCGGCCTTTCTTCAAGAGCTGAGTCATAGGTCGAGCGATGCTGGAGAATCCTTCGACAAACTTGCGATAGTATCCCGCGAGCCCGAGGAAACTCCTGACATCCTTCACGTCCTTGGGTGATTCCCAGTTGGTCATTGTAGAAATCTTGGACTGATCCACGTCTAAACCGCGTGTTGTCAGGGTATGTCCTAGAAATCCAACTTCGCTCAGCCAGAACTGACACTTGCTGAATCTGGCGTAAAGTTGGTGCTCTCGAAGATTTCCCAGAACTAGCCTCAGGTGTTGCTCATGCTCTTCTTCGGACTTGGAGAAGATTAGTATGTCATCGATGAACACGACGACAAACTTGTCCAAATATTCCATGAAGACCTTGTTCATGAGGTACATGAAGTAGGCTGTGGCATTTGTCAAACCGAAGGGCATGACCGTGCATTCATATAGACCGTACCGGGTCACGAATGCAGTCTTGGGTATATCTTCGGGTCGGATCTTCAACTGGTAGTATCCCGATCGGAAATCGATCTTGGAAAATACCCTGGCCCCATTTAACTGGTCGAACAGGTCTTCGATCTTGGGGAGTGGATACTTGTTCTTAATTGTGACTTCATTAAGGGAACGGTAGTCGACGCAGAGTCGAATGGTATCATCCTTCTTTGAAACAAACAGAACAGGTGATCCCCAAGGTGACGCACTCGGACGAATGAACCCTTTCCTGAGTTGCTCATCCAGTTGCTTCTTCAGCTCTGCCAACTCCTCGGAACCCATCCTGTAAGGCTTTTTATAAATAGGCCTCGATCCGGGCATAAGCTCAATGATGAACTCAATGTCTCGGTCAGGAGGCATTCCGGGTAGCTCGTCAGGAAAGACGTCCGGGTATTCACAGACTATAGGCACTCGATCAAGCTCTACCTCGGAGAGACTGTTGACTCAAGGTGCGTGAGCCGATACTGGCTCGGAGACGAACTTGACCTTGACCCCTTGGTTGCTTATCATGGTGATGGCCCTGTTGGCACAGTCCAAAAGACTCTGGTGCTTGGCCAACCAATCCATACCGAGGATTCCTTCCACACCTTGTGATTTAAGCACAATGAGGTATGCGAAGAAACTCGTCCCATTGATAACTATCTCGACCCTTCTACACCCTAGGTTGGTCCTTAATACTGCTCCCGGGGTTTGGATTGCCATCTGACCGCCGAGTAAAGTGGGTTTTAAACCACATTTTTCCGCCAACCCTTGTGTAACAAAAGAATGCGAGGCACCACAATCAAACAACACTGTTGCTGGAGTTGAGTTGACGAGGAACGTACCCAGAATGCAGTCCGGGTCTTCCTGTGCTTCTTCTGCAGTGATGTGATTGATCCGGCCCCTACCATTGAACTGTTGGCTACGGGGGGCCTGGTTCCTCCTCGATGCACCTTGACCGGGGTTGGGTGCATTGGGACGCGGTGCGTCAGGCTTCTTGTTGGGGCACTGCCTGGAATAGTGCCCAGTCTGACCACACCCAAAGCAGGTGACTTGCCCCGGAGGATTGGTCTTGACTCCACTGTTGTTCGGCGGTTTGACTACTGGCTTGACTTATTGCTGAGGCTGATAATTGTGGTGGAACACCGGGTACTTGTATTGTTGCTGCTGATAGTTGGGTCTTGCAGGTGTTGACTGCCACGGTCTTGGTCTTACGTTACCAGGTCCTCCACTGCCTATCAGTTTGCGCTTGCGGGTGTCGTCCATTGCACGACGCTTGTCTTCTAGCATAAGCGCTTTGTTAACCAACTCGCTGAAAGTCTGGCAGTCGCAAACCACCACCTGGTATTGCAGGGACTGTTGTAACCCTTCCATGAAGCGTTCCACCTTAGCGGCCTCAGTGTTAACATCTTCAGGCGCGTACCTCGACAAGAGATTAAACTTCTGCAGGTACTCCTTAACAGTTCCACTGCCTTGCCTCAAGGCTCGGAATTCCCGCTTCTTAATGGTCATCAGTCCAGGCGGCATGTGAGCCACGCGAAATCCTTCCTTGAACATCTCCCACGTGATGACTTGCCCTGCCCGCATGATCTGGAATCCATCCCACCATGCCCTGGCGGTGCCTCCGAGACAGTGAGAAGCATAAAGGACCTTCTCATGATCATCGGTGCTCTTGACCAGCGTAAGGAGGTCATCAATGGTGCGAATCCAGTCATCGGCGTCCAGGGGTTCAGTCGACTCCGTGAATATGGGGGGCGTAGTCCGCATGAACTCAGAAAGAGTAGAGCGACCACCGCCATACTCATTCCGCGACGGGTTGTCCAACAGGACTTGGGTCAGCTACTGGATAGCGGCATTGCTGGCTTGATGCTCCTCTCGAAGAGCTTGAAGGAACTGAGCCATCGTCAAGTTCTCAGGAGGAGGTGGTGGTGGAAGGTCTCTAGGCTGCTCGTGGTGACCTCCAGCGTGAGCTTCTCCTTCGGTTCCCTGCGGCGTCCCTGAGGAGCCGACGCCGGGGTTGCCGAAGGTGTTGTTGCGGGTTGCGTTCACCATCCTGTCATAGAAACAGACAGGTCAAAATGCCACCTAGCTCGGGAGTACAAGGATTTTCTCCTAGTAAGAGGGGGTCCAATACGTGCATGTGCCAAGCCTTTAAAACCAAAGTTTTTGACAAACTGGAAATTGCATTCATGACAACTAGGTGACGTAGTCACTTACAGGCTACCCAAGGCAATAGGTGACTTACATCAAGCACACATACGCAAATTAAAAACGGATACAAGGATACCCTATACTCGGGGTACTCCGAATTGCCTACGTTAAACCTACGCGGCGGACTGCTCGGTCTCAAAGGCAGACTCAACAGGATCCTCATCTTCATCAACATCCTCTTCCTTTATAGGAGTGGAAGAAAGAATCCGCACGTCTCGGCGTCTCTTGGGCGAGGCGGCGAAGATCTCAGTTTACTCTTCCGCTGTCAGGCGGCGACTCCGAAGAGGGACTTCCTGGATAGGTAACACACCACCCCTAGTGGCAACAGCTGCCCTCCCTTCAGGTGCGCCTGCCTTCTTTACTTTGCGGTTCTGCATCTTCTCAGTGTGGAGTAGGCCTTTGACTAGGTGCGGCTCCTGGCGAAGTTTGACTGATTCCTTAACCAGGAAGTGTGTCAGGGTGTCTGACGAGAGACTGAAGTAGGTCTAAAACCTTAGTGGCATCCCATCCTCCGTGGCTGGGGTGAGTGTCCAGCTCCCATCCACTCCTTCCTTAATGAAAGGTAGATGACGAGTGACAAGCTCATTAGCCATTTCAGGGAGGATGCTGCGGAGTTGCACGAGCGCCTCTCGTGCAGCCGTCTCCACTGCCAACATCAGCTCTCCGATCTGTGGTCCTTCGAAGAACCAACTAGACGGGGAGTCATTAGCCTTCACTATCACGTCCACGTGATATTCCTCGGTGTCGGCGTTGACCCAGTGCTCATGGTAGAGGAAGATGGGTGTGCGTCGTACGTGGCACTTCTCGAGACAATCCACCAGAAGTAGTGGAAAGCCAGTCTCCAGAAGTGTCTCAGGTACGGAAGCCATCTACAAGGCATAGGAGAGAAGTCAGGAGGTTGTATGTGCAAGAATCTTGTGCAAGGCTGGCGTCCTAACGTTCTCGGCTAACGTCCATGCTATCTAAGGCTTCCTATAGTCAGGATGGCTCTGATACCAGTTCTGTGGGGACCCCGACTAGCAAGTCGAGTTCGCCGTGCCTAGTGACCCCAAGGATCAATGTTCACTGAACACAGATACTGAATAATAGAGTCTTACATCCAAGTACCGAATTATTACATCAAATGACCAGAAGGTCGGGTTCAAGAGCAAGGCCTAAAGCCAAAATAAAATGGATACATCGAGTAGCGGAAACTCGTAAGGGCAAAGCGGTGCCCATGCCATCAACCCTACACCGACAGGCATTCTGACTTGGAAGCGTCCTAGATCGCAGGTCCGTCTCCGACGGCGTACTCATCGCCAATCTCCGGTCCTTCCATGTCTTGTCAATAACATAACCAGTGGCAATCCAATGAATACTTTGAATGTACTCGCAAACAGCCCATGATGTATATATGATAAGGAATAACAGTAACACTTATCTTTAGTGGAATGCAATGTGGTGGTATGATCAAGTATGTGCATCAGGTTAAAGAACTACTTTTGAAGAAAAGGTTACAGATATTGACATATCTGTCAAGGGTTGAACACACCGGGTTCACCCTATATACCAAGTCATCGGACTTGTCGTAACCTCAATGTGTTAATGAGGGCTAAACCATCCGGGTTTACCCTATATGTCAAGTCACCAAACTTGATCATATTATAGTGATTATCATGATTATAACAACATCTTTTTAACACCACACACACACACGCTTGGTTTATGCGGAAACTCTGGACGTAGTTTAAGCAGCACCACCCAACTGTCCTTGACCGTGGACATGGCTATTCGAATAGTTTACACTCTGGAGAGGTAGTATGCTGGACCCACGAGAAACGGAATACTTCTGTGTCATCCACGACTCGCGGTATATCACATATACCCGAGGTAAGTACCCGATCATCATCTTTCCCCTGGCGATACTAGACAAAGAGATCCACTCGATTGGTACCCAGCCCACATGTTGTACGTCTTACGAGCACCGACTCTGGACTGTAGCAACCATGCAGGGACCAACGGTGTGCCTGGAACTCATAATAATGGCATAGTCGTCCTACCTGGCACGACCCCATCACGAGAGTGACACCGATCACTCCCTCCACTAGTAATGTGGCTCTTTGCTAGCACCGACCAGATTAATTAACAAAGCCCCGTCCCATAAAGGGGTATCGTGGTCGTACTGGGTAAGGTTGGGACGGTCTACACATCATAAATCTAATACATTTCCGAAATGATACTCACACCAAAATCACCGGTGCATCACTTCACCAAAAGTGATCACCAACTCATCATCACCCTCGGGCATTAGTGGCACCTGACGGGGTTTTCATAAACTCTTTATTTAACTAAACATTATGCTTGAGATAATATGCCTTAACATTACTTGTCAACATGATAATATCATGACCCTCACGGGGTAGGGTCAAGCTCAATGCAGTGATTCTACTTTACTAGGCAACATGACAGTAGCATGATCCTTGTAGATGGTAGGGTCAGCTCATCATGTTTGTGCTCCGAGGAGCCATGTGAATATCATTACTATCAATGCAAGTGCTTCGAAGAAGCCTTCGGTACCATTACATCAATGATGAACCGGCATCGTGATCACATGCAACGGAAAGTACTTGCTATTCTAGCATGCATCATTTTATATACTTAAGTCATGGCAAAAGGGCATGCTTGCCATGGTCAGCTAGGTATCCGGGGTCTTCGATGTCTTCCGCTCCGGAACCTCCGTCACTCGGTAACTCTACCGTCGAGAAAGGAATAAATAAATACTAGCTCTCACTAAAACAAATCACAAAGTACTTTCAAAAATGTTGCAAGCCTTGAATAAATTCAGGATATTATTTTGAAAAATGTTTCCTATTGTTTTATTAGCTAAGCATATTTATTTAAAAGCAAACAGAAGCAAACAAGTGCTTTTTAATATCTTTTTATTATACCAAAATAGTTTCTGTTTTTGATAAATGTCAACTATTACAGAATCAAATATACTCATTTTTAGAAAAGTACTGGTGGAAGAATTATATTTTTCTACTGGCTAAATCTTTTTATAAATATCATTTAGTTTGCTGGATTAAAACAAAAGAACAAGGCGAGGGGAAACATATCCAGCCGGCCCAGCCAGCAGGCCTGGCCACCAGGCACGCGCGGGCCAGGTTCAAACCTGACCTGCGGGCCCCTGGTGTCAGTGTTAGCGGCTCCATGCGCTGGCTGCCCCAGGACACTGACAGGTGGGCTCCACCTGTCGGGTCCTTCTCCTACCTCCAGCCAGAGAGGTGGAGATGGACGCCGGCGAGGCTGCCGTTGTCCTCAGGCCTAGCTAGGAACGGGAACGGATTCCTTGTGCCTCCGCCTACCTGCTCGTGGTCGGGACGTCACCGGAGGTGGTCTGGGTCGCCGGCGACGAGGTGCTCGTGGTGGAAGGGTTTCGGGTTCGTGTTGAACTAGGGGCTAGGGGTATGGATTTGCTCAGGAGAGTTAGGGGAAATGTTCCTGGTGTCGAGGGGAGTGTAATGAGAGGTCGGGCAGCGCAGGAGCCGACGTGTAGCCGGAGATCGACCGGAGCTCCGAGGCGGAGGGGCCTCGGTCGATCTCGAGCACCGGGGCTCTCCGAGCTCGATTGGGCGGCTAGGGAGTGTCTACTGGTTGTGCTGAAGCTGCTTGGAGGGTGCTGGAGTGCCGAGGGGACCTATTTATAGGCCAACGACGGTGACCCGACTCGGGCGCGCCGGTGGCTCACCGTGGCACGCATGCAAGCATAGTGAGGTGCTGGCCGCGAAACCAGGGGTTCGGGACATGGTTTAGGGCCTCCTGGTGCAACGGCCGTAGAGGGAAAGCGAGTGGGGACGAGCTGCAGCGACCGTGCATGCTCGGCCGTGTCGGGCGCGCACGGGCACGCGTCGCCTGAGCTCTTGCGCCAGGGGGAGAGGGTCCATGGGGTAGCTTTGCACTGAATGGTTGTTGGGGAGCTCTTGGACATAACTGGGGAGGCTGGGACCGGCCGGAGCGTCGGCCCCTTGCGGGTGGTTCTCTGCAGCGCGCCCAGAGCGCAGTTTTGGCATGCCACGGCATGCTGGCTCGCTCTGGGGCACTTGGGACGTGTCCTCCATGTCCCGAGTGTTGCTGGGAGTGTGCCTAGCCGTTGTGGTTTAGTGGGAGCTCGAGCTGGTCAAGGGAGCAAGGAACACTGGTGTTGCCAGTACTGCCCTGCAGCTCAAATTGGAGTTCTTGTCACTTGTGCTTGGAGTTGGGGAGGGGCTGATTGACTGGGTGTTCAGGGTGTTCTGGTGCTTTGACCCACCAAGTTTGGGGCCTGGACATTGCGTAAAACAGTGGCTAGGAAGGTTTTTACCTTCTTGTCAATAGGTGTTCGACAGTGACTTGGGGTGCTTCCACTCCACCAATGTTAATGAAACTTAACAGGTTTGGTCTTGGGGTAAAAACATGGGGTTCCACGAAATCTGAGCTCCATTGAACAAGTTTGGCTTTGCAAACTTGAAAATGTCTCTCAATGACCAGTACTGTCCTTTACAAAGGAAGTGTGGACAAACAGAGTCTCAGAAATCCCATTTTTGGTGTGGATTCCTCATTTGGGGTGTTAAACACCTCTGCAAAGTTTCAGCTCTATTGGAGAAACTTTGCAATGTAGAGTTGTTCCAACTCTACTCTGGACAGAGAGGGTTTTGGGCTCTTTAAGTGCACTTCCCCACCTTGGATCAAGCTGAGATTTTAGGTGAGCACCTAATATGGTTTGGGAGGGCTCGTGTAATTTTATGGGAATTTACTGAGATAATTTCCTTTGGAAACATCTCAAAAAGCTAAAACAGACAGAAATTGTTTTCAGGGTTTTACTCAAATAATATTAATATAAAATAGGGTTGAAAATCTTATATATGGAAAATACATGTCCTTCTGAGCTTCCATGAATTTACTCAGAATTTTCTAAGGCAGGAAAGTAATTTTCCTTGTGGAAATATCATTACTGGCCTTAGAAATAGACATACATATAAAATAGGAAAATAATATTTTAAATCACCAATTAATGTTTTTAATGAATGAAAATAATATTTGGATCGGATCACCAACTTTGGTTGGAAGTGTCACTTGGCTTCATGAGCTAGTAGTGTATCCCAACATGATGAAGGTGATCTTGATATAAAGCAAAAAGGGTTTTTGAAGAGAGAAAAATAATAAGTTTTTCATGGGTTGGAGTCATTAAACAAGCAAGCATACACTCAAACAATGGCTGACATTGCACTGACAACATTATTTGAAAAAGTTTTAACAAGCTCTGATTTTTGCAACACGGAAACTTGGGGTGAAAAACAGGGTGTGACAGTTTCACAAGATAATAGCATGAAACCATCACAAAAATTATAGATACGTTGGAGACGTATCACGCACCACCAAGCTTCTAGTTGTATCACCGTGGAGAACTCAATCTGATGCAACTAATGCAATGGCAAGAACACATGAAGTGGTGAAGTCCCTCACACTGAAATCCCTCCACAACAACAAAAACTGTGAAGAAATATGAGAGGAATAACAAGGAGCTCACAAAGAACTCTAAGATCAAGATCCAAGGGGTTCACCTCACATATAGGAGAAAGTGGTTGGTGGAGATGTGAATCTAGATCTCCTCTCTCTTTTCCCTCAAGAACTAGCAAGAATCATTGGAGGGATTGAGAGTTAGCAAGCTTTAAGAAGGTCAACAATGGAGAAGAACACGAGCTCAACACATGGATTAAATCCAATGGGGAAGAAGACACCCTTTATATAGTGGGGGAAAGAATCTGACCGTTACCCCAACTCACAACACGAGCGGAGCGGTACTACCACTGCTAGGAGCAGTACTACCACTGCTAGGAGCGGTACTACAAGAGCTATCCAACAACAGTTGAATACAATATCACATGCTTGAGCGCTGTATTGCAACATCTTCAATATCACATGCTTGAACATTGTATTGCAACATCTTTGGGACATAGGCAGTTGAAGAGAATATCGCATGCTTGAGCGTGGTATTGCAATATCTTTGGGACAAAAGCAGTTGAATAAAATATAGCTTGCCTGAGCGTTGTATCTCAACATCTTCAATTCTTCCGCAGTAGCTTCAGGATCCGGTTCCTTTCCATCACCAAAAAAATCACATTGCAATCTAACATGAAAAACAACCCAAATAGTGGGGTTATGAGCAAGTGAAAGGACGTGGATGTCGCCTAGAGGGGGTGAATAGGTGCTTTAAATTAATTACGGTTTAGGCTTGAACAAATGCGGAATAAAACTAACGATTAATTTGTCAAGCACAAAACATAAAACAACTAGGCTCACGTATGTTCTGCAACAACTTATGCTAAGCAAGATAAACAAATAAGTGATAGCAAGATATATGACAAGAAACAATATGGCTATCACAAAGTAAAGTGCATAAGTAAATGGTTCAGGTAAGGGATAACCGAGGCACACGAAGACGATGATGTATCCCGAAGTTCACACCCTTGCGGATGCTAATCTCCGTTTTGAACGGTATGGAGGCGCAATGCTCCCCAAGATGCCACTAAGGCCACCGTAATCTCCTCATGCCCCCGCACAATTCAAGATGTGGTGAGTCCACTATGGGACCCTTGAGGGCGGTCACGGAACCCGTAGAAACAAGGTTGGGGAAATCTCCACAACTTAATTGAAGGCTCCCAACAACACCACGAAGCTTCACCACAATGGCATATGGCTTCGAGGTGACCACGAATGCTCAGCGCAATCTCCAGAATTTCATTGGAGACCCTGACGCTTGCCTGTATCTTTCCACCACAATGATTGAGCTCTGAGGAACCACCATGCTTCTAGGTACCAAGTACCGAAGGGTAATAATCTTGTCAACTTCTCACTTCCACGTATCACCATGGAGAACTCAAACCGATGCAACTAATGCAATGGAAAGAACACACGAAGTGGTCAAGTCCATCACACTCAAATTCCTACACAACAACAAAAGTCGTGGAGAAATATGAGAGGAAGAACAAGGATCTCACAAAGAACTCCAAGATCAAGATCCAAGGGGCTCACCTCACATAGAGGAGAAAGTGATTGGTGGAGATGTGCATCTACATATGCTCTCTCTTTTCCCTCGAGAACTAGCAAGAATCATTGGAGAGTTGAGAGTTAGAATGCTCTAAGAGGGTCAACAATGGGGAAGAACACAAGCTCAACAGATGGCTTATACCAATGGTGAAGAAGACCCCCTTTATATAGTGGGGGAAAGAATCTGACCGTTACCCCCACTCACATCCCGAGCGGAGCGGTACTACCGTTGCTAGGAGCGGCACTACCGCACGGTAGGTTCGCCAACCACACTAGTAAAAATTTACTACCGTGCCTACCATTGCCGAGGCAAAAGGATGCGCAGAAAGTCTGACGTAGTGGTAGTAAAAACCTATTACCGCCCCAAGAGCGGTACTACCGCCCACAGAGCGGTACTACCTCCTAGAGAGTGGTAGTAAGAAAGTACTACCGCTCCAAGAGCGGTACTACTTCTGGCCACTAAAACTGCCATAACTTTCGCATATGAACTCGGAATCAAGCAAACTCAAGCTTGATCGATTCAGGATGATAAGAGTTATCCAACAGTAGTTCAGTAGAATATCGCATGCTTGAGCGTTGTGTTGCAACATCTTCAATATCGCATGCTCGAGCGTTGTATTGCAACATCTTCGGGACATAGGTAGTTGAATAGAGTATCGCATGCTTGAGCGTTGTATTGGAACATCTTCAATTCTTCTGCAGTCGCTTCATGATCTGGTTCCTTTGCATCATCGAAAAAATCACCTTGCAATCCACCATGAACAACAGCCCAAACAGAGGGGTTATGACAAACTGAAAGGACGTGGATGTCCCCTTGAGGGGGGGGGTGAATAGGCGCTTTAAAATAATTATGGTTTAGGGTTGAACAAATGCGGAATAAAACTAATGTTTAATTTGTCAAGAAACAACTTTGCTCACCTATGTGCACCAACAGCTTATGCTAAGCCAGATAAACACCTAAGTGATAGCAAGATATATGACAAGAAACAATATGGCTATCACAAAGAAAAGTGCATAAGTAAAGGGTTCGGGTAAGAGATAACCGAGGCATGCGGAGACGATGATGTATCCCGAAGTTCACACCCTTGCGGATGTTATTCTCCATTTGGAGCGGTGTGGAGGCACAATGCTCCCCAAGATGCCAGTAAGGCGACCGTAATCTCCTCACGCCCTCGCACAATGCAAGATGCCGTGATTCCACTAAGGGACTCTTGAGGGCGGTCATCGAACCCGTAGAAACAAGGTTGGGGAAATCTCCACAACTTAATTGGAGGCTCCCAACAAAACCCAAAGCTTCACCACAATGGCATATGAGTTCGAGGTGAACACAAATGCTCGACGTAATCTCCACAAATTATTTGGAGACCCTGACACTTGCCCGGAGCTTTACACCACAATGATTGAGCACAGAGGCACCACCAAGCTCCTAGGGGTACCAAGTACCCAAGGGTAATAAGTTTCTCATCTTGTCACTTCCACGTATCACCGTGGAGAACTCAAACCAATGCAACTCATGCACTGGCAAGAACACACGAAGTGGTCAAGTCCCTCATAATCAAATTCCTCCACAACAACAAAAGTTGTGGAGAAATATGAGAGGAAGAACAAGGAGCTCACAAAGAACTCCAAGATCAAGATCTAAGGGGTTCACCTCACATGGAGGAGAAATTGATTTGTGGAGATGTGGATCTAGATCTCCTCTCTTTTCCCTCAGGAACTAGCAAGAATCATTGGAGGGATTGAGAGTTAGCAAGCTCTAAGAAGGTCAACAATGGGGAAGAACACGAGCTCAACAAATGGATTAAATCCAATGCGGAAGAAGAGTCCCTTTATACAGTGGGGGAAAGAATCGGACTGTTATCCCAACTAACAACCCGAGCGGAGCGGTACTACCGTTGCTAGCAGCGGTACTACCCCTGCTAGGAGCGGTAATACCGCACGGTAGGTTCACCAACCACGATAGTAAAAAGTTACTATTGTACCTACAACTGCTAAGGCAAATGGATGTGCAAAATGTGTGAAGGGCGGTAGTAAAAAACTACTACCGCCCAGAGAGCGGTAGTAAAAAACTACTAGGAGCGGTACTAGCGCTGCTAGGAGCGGTACTACCATTACTAGGAGCGGTACTACCGCATGATAGGTTGACGAATCACGGTATAAAAACTAACTACCGTGCCTACCACTTCTGAGGAAAAAGGATGTGCAAAAAGTCTGACGGAGCGGTAGTAAAAAACTACTACCGCCCGAGATCGGTACTACCGCCACCGAGTGGTATTAAAAAACTACTCCCGCTCCAAGAGCGGTACTACCACTAGCCACTGAAACTGCCATATCTTTCGCATATGAACTCCGAATCGAGCAAACTCAAGCTTGATGGATTCAACTCAAGCAAACAGTTGAATAGAATATCACATGCTTGAGCCTTGTATTGCAACATCTTCAATATCGGATGCTTGAGCATTGTATTGCAACATCTTCGGGACATAGGTAGTTGAATAGAATATCGCATGCTTGATCGTTGTATTGCAACATCTTCAATTCTTCCGCGGTCGCTTCACGATCTGGTTCCTTTCCATCACGGAAAAATCACCTTGCAATCCAACATGAACAGTAGCCCAAATAGAGGGGTTATGACCAAGTGAAAGGACGTGGTTGTCGCCTAGAGGGAGGTTGAAAAGGCGCTTTAAAATAATTACGGTTTAGCCTTGAACAAATGTGGAATAAAACTAACGTTTAATTTGTCAACCACAACACCTAGAACAACTAGGATCACCTATGTGCACCAACAACTTATGCTAAGCAAGATAAACAACTAAGTGACAACAAGATATATGACAAGAAACAATATGGCTATCACAAAGTAAAGTGCATAAGTAAAGGGTTTGGGTAAGAGATAACCGAGGAACGCGGAGACGACGATGTATATGAACTCCGAATCGAGAAAACTCAAGCTTGATGGATTCGGGACGACAAGAGCTATCCAACATTAGTTGAATTGAATATCTCATGCTTGAGCATTGGATTACAACATCTTCATTATTGCATGCTTGACCGTTGTATTGCAACATCTTTGGGACATAGGTAGTTGAATAAAATATTGCATGCTTGAGCGTTGTATCTCAACATCTTCAGTTCTTCCACAATCGCTACACGATCCGGTTCCTTTCCATCAACAAAAAAATCACCTTGCAATCCAACTTGAACAACAACCCAAACAGAGGGGTTATGACCAAGTGAAATGACGTGGATGTAGCCTAGAGGGGGGTTGAATAGGCTCTTTGAAACATTTATGGTTTAGGCTTGGAAAAATGCGGAATTAGACTAACGTTTAATTTGTCAAGCACAAAACCTAAAACAACTAGGCTCACCTTTGTGCACCGAGAACTTATGCTAAGCAAGATGAACAACTAGTTGATAGCTTGATATATGACAAGAAACAATATGGCTATCACAAAGTAAAGTGCATAAGTAAAGGGTTTTGGTAAGAGATAACCAAGACCCGCGCAGACGACGATGTATATGAACTCCGAATCGAGAAAACTCAAGCTTGATGGATTCAGGACGACAAGAGCTATCCAACAAGAGTTGCATAGAATATCACATGATTGAGTGTTGTATTGCAACATCTTTAATATTGGATGCTTCAGCATTGTATTGCAACATCTTCGGGACCTAGGCAGTTGAATAAAATATCGCATGCTTGAGCGTTGTATCTCAACATCTTCAATTCTTCCGCAGTCGCTTGACGATCCGGTTCCTTTCCATCAGCGAAAAAATCACCTTGCAATCCAACATGAACAACAACCCAAACAGAGGGGTTATGACCAAGTGAAAGGACGTGGATGTAGCCTAGAGGGGGGTTGAATAGGCTCTTTGAAACATTTATGGTTTAGGCTTGGAAAAATGCGGAATTAGACTAACGTTTAATTTGTCAAGCACAAAACCTAAAACAACTAGGCTCACCTATGTGCACCAACAACTTATCCTAAGAAAGATAAACAACTAAGTGATAGCAAGATATATGACAAGAAACAATATGGGTATGACAAAGTAAAGTGCATAAGTATAGGGTTTCGGTAAGAGATAGTCGAGGCACGCGGAGACGATGATGTATATGAACTCCGAAACGAGAAAACTCAAGCTTGACGGATTCAGGTCGACAAGAGCTATCCAAAAGTAGTTGAATAGAATATCACATGCTTGAGCGTTGTATTGCGCCATCTTCAATATCGCATGCTTGAGCATTGTATTGCAACATCTTCGGGACATAGGCAGTTGAATAACATATCACATGCTTGAGCGTTCTATCTCAACATCTTCAATTCTTCCGCAGTCGCTTCACGATCCAGTTCCTTTCCATCACCGAAAAAATCACCTTGCAATCCAGCATGAACAATAGCCCAAACAGAGGGGTTATGACCAAGTGAAAGGACGTGGATGTCGCCTAGAGGGGGGTTCAATAGGCGCTTTGAGATAATTACGGTTTAGGCTTGAAACAATGCGGATTAAAACTAACGTTCAATTAGTCAAGCCCAAAACCTAAAATAACGAGGTTCACCTATGTGCACCAACCACTTATGCTAAGCAAGATAAACAACTAAGTGATAGCAAGATATATGACAAAGTAAAGTGCATAACTAAAGGGTTTGGGTAAGAGATAACCGAGGCATGCGGAGACGATGATTTATGCCAACTCCGAATCGAGAAACCTCAAGCTTGATAGATTCAGGTCGACAAGAGCTATCTAACAGCAGTTGAACAGAATATCGCATGCTTGAGCGTTGTATTGCAACATCTTCAATATCGCATGCTTGTGCGTTGTATTGCAATATCTTCGGGACATAGGCAGTTGAATAAAATATTGCATGCTTGAACGTTGTATCTCAACATCCTCAATTCTTCCGTAGTCACTTCACGATCCGATTCCTTTCCATCCCCGAAAAAATCACGTTGTAATCCAACATGAACAACAACCCAAACAGAGGGGTTATGACCAAGTGAAAGGACGTGGATGACGCCTAGAAGGGGGTTGAATTGGCACTTTGAAATAATTATGGTTTAGGCTTGGAAAAATGCGGAATAAAAATAATGTTTAATTTGTCAAGCACAAAACCTAAAACAACTAGGCTCACCTTTGGGCACCACCAACTTATGCTAGGCAAGATAAACAACTAAGTGATAGCAAGATATATGACAAGAAACAATATGGCTATCACAAAGTAAAGTGCATAAGTAAAGGGTTTGGGTAAGAGATAACCGAGGCACGCGGAGACGAGGATGTATATGAACTCCGAATCGAGAAAACTCAAGCTTGATGGATTTAGGACGACAAGAGCTATCCAGCAACAGTTGAATAGAATATCGCATGCTTAAGCGTTGTATTGCAACATCTTCAATATTGCATGCTTGAGTGTTTTATTGCAACATCTTTGGAGCATAGGTAGTTGAATAAAATATCGCATGCTTGAGCGTTGTATCTCAACATCTTCAATTCTTCCACAGTCGCTTCAAGATCCGGTTCCTTTCCATCATCGAAAAATCATATTGCAATCCAACATGAACAACATCCCAAACAGAGGGATTATGACCAAGTGAAAGGACTTGGATGTCGCCTAGAGGGGGGTTGAATAGGCACTTTGAAATAATTACGGTTTAGGCTTGAACAAATGCAGAATAAAACTAACGTTTAATTTGTCAAGCACAAAACCTAATACAACTAGGCTCACCTATGTGCACCAACAACTTATGCTAAGGAAGATAAACAACTTAGTGATAGCAAGATATATAACAAGAAACAATATTTCTATCACAAAGTAAAGTTCATAAGTAAAGGGTTTGGGTAAGAGATAGCCGAGGCACACGGAGATGACGATGTATATGAACTCCGAATCAAAAAAATAAAGCTTGATGGATTCAGAACGACAAGAGCTATCCAACAATAGTTGAATAGAATATCGCATGCTTGAGCGTTGTATTGCAACATCTTCAATATCGCATGGTTGAGCGTTGTATTGCAACATCTTTGGGACATAGGTAGTTGAATAAAATATCTCATGCTTGAGCGTTGTATCTCAACATCTTCTATTCTTCTGCAATCACTTCACGATCCGGTTCCTTTCCATCACCGAAAAAACACCTTGCAATCCAACATGAACAACAACCCAAACAGAGGGGATATGACCAAGTGAAAGGATGTGGATGTCGCCTAGAGGGGGGTTAAATAGGCTCTTTGAAATAATTACAGTTTAGGTTGTTTAACTTGTCAAGCACAAAACATATAATAACTAGGCTCACCTATGTGCACCAACAACTTGTGCTAAGCAAGATCAACAACTAAGTGATAGCAAGATATATGACAAGAAACAATATGGCTATCACAGAGTAAAGTGCATATGTAAAGGATTTGGGTAAGAGATAGCCGAGGCATGCGGAGACGACGATGTATTACTCCGAATCGAGAAACCTCAAGCTTGATAGATTCAGCACGACAAGAGCTACCCAACAGAAGTTCAATATAATATCGCATGCTTGAGCGTTGTATTGCAACATCTTCAATATCGCAAGGTTGAGCGTTGTGTTGCAACATCTTTGAGACATAGGCAGTTGAATAAAAAATCACATGCTTGAGCGTTGTATCTCCATATCTTCAATTCTTCCGGAGTCGCTTCATGAACCGGTTCCTTTCCATCACCGAAAAATCACCTTGCAATCCAACATGAACAACAACCCGAACAGAGAGGTTATGACCAAGTGAAAGGATGTGGATGTCGCCTTGAGGGGGTTGAATAGGCGCTTGGAAATAATTAGGGTGTAGGCCTTAACAACTGGGCTCACCTATGTGCACCAACAACTTATGCTAAGCAATACAAAAAACTAAGTGACAGCAAGATATATGACAAGAAACAATATGGCTATCAAAAAGTAAAGTGCATAAGTAAAGGGTTTGGGTAAGCGATAGACGAGGCATGTGGAGACGACGATGTATATGAACTCCGAATCGATAAAACTCAAGCTTGATGTATTCAGGACGAAAAGAGCTATCTAACAGTAGTTGAATAGAATATCGCATGCTTGAGCATTATATTACAACATCTTTAATATCGCATGCTTGAGCCTTGTATTGCAACATCTTCGGGACATAGGCAGTTGAATAAAGTATCGCATGCTTGAGCGTTGTATCTCAACATCTTCAATTCTTCTGCAGTCGCTTCACGATCCGGTTCCTTTCCATCACCGAAAAATCGCCTTGCAATCCAACATGAACAACAACCCCAACAGAGGCGTTATGACTAAGTGAAAGGATGTGGATGTCGCCTAGAGGGGGGTTGAATAGGCGCTTTTAAATAATTAGGGTTTAGGCTTGAACAAGTGCGGAATAGAACCAACGTTTAATTTGTCAAGCACAAAACCTAAAACAAATAGGCTCACGTATGTGCACCAACAACTTATGCTAAGCAAGATAACCAACTAAGTGATAGCAATATATATTTCAAGAAACAATATGGCTATCACAAAGTAAAGTGCATACGTAAAGGGTTTGGGTAAGAGATAGCCGAGGCACGCAAAGATGACGATATTTATGAACTCCGAACCGGGAAAACTCAAGTTTGATGGATTCAAGAAGAAAAGAGCTATCCAACAGCAGTTGAATAGAATATCGCATGCTTGAGCGTTGTATTGCAACATCTTCAATATCGCATAATTGAGCGTTGTATTGCAACATCTTCGGGACATAGGGAGTTGAACAAAATATCGCATGCTTGAGCGTTGTATCTCAACATGTTCAATTCTTCCGCTGTCGCTTCACGATCCGGTTCCTTTCCATCACCGAAAAAATCACCTTGCAATGCAACATGAACAATAACCCAAATAGAGGGGCTATGATCAAGTGAAAGGACGTGGATGTCGCCTAGAGGGGGGTTGAATAGGCGCTTTGAAATAATTACGGTTTAGGCTTGAACAAATGCGGAATAAATCTAACGGTTAATTTGTCAAGCACAAAACCTGAAACAACTAGGCTCACCTATGTGCACCAACAACTTATGCTAAGCAAGATAAAAAACTAAGTGATAGCAAGATATATGACAAGAAAAATATAGCTATCACAAAGCAAAGTGCATAAGTGAAGGGTTTGGGTAAGAGATAGCCCAGGCACGTGGAGACGATGATGTATATGAACTCCGAACTAAGAAAACTAAAGCATGATGGATTCAGGACGACAAGAGCTGTCCAACAACAGTTGAATAGAATATCACATGCTTGAGACTTGTATTGCAACATCTTCAATATCGCATGCTTGAGCATTGTATTGCAACATCTTCGAGACATAGACAGTTGAATACAATACTGCATGCTTGAGCGTTGTATCTCAACATCTTCAATTCTTCCGCAGTCCCTTCACGATCCGTTCCATTCCATAATCGAAAAAATCACCTTGCAATCCAACATGAAAAACAACCCAAACAGAGGGCTTATGACCAAGTGAAAGGACGTGGATGTAGCCTAGAGGGGGGTTGAATAGGCACTTCGAAATAATTAGGGTTTAGGCTTGAACAAATGTGGAATAAAACGAATGTTTAACTTGTCAAGCACAAAACCTAAAACAACTAGGCTCACCTATGTGCACTAACAACTTATGCTAAGCAAGGTAAACAACTAAGTGATAGCAAGATATATGACAAGAAACAATATGGCTATCACAAAGTAAAGTGCATAATTAAAGTGTTTGCGTAAGATATAGCTGAGGCACGCGGATACGACGATGTAGATGAACTCCGAATTGGGAAAACTCAATCTTGATGGATTCAGGACGAAAAGAGCTATCCAACAGCAGTTGAATAGAATATCGCATGCTTGAGTGTTATATCGCAACATCTTCAATATCGCATGCTTGAGCGTTGTATTGCAACATCTTCGGGACATAGACAGATGAATAAAATATCGTATGCTTGAGAGTTGTATCTCAACATCTTCAGTTCTTCCGCAGTCGCTTCACGATCCAGTTGCTTTCCATCATCGAAAAAATCACCTTGCAATCCAACATGAACAACAACCCAAACAGAGGGGCTATGATCAAGTTAAAGGACATGGATGTCGCCTAAAGGGGGGTTGAATATGCGCTTTGAAATAATTATGGTTTTGGCTTGAACAAATGCGGAATAAAACTAACGGTTAATTTTTCAAGCACAAAACCTAAAACAACTAGGCTAACCTATGTGCACCAACAACTTATGCTAAGCAAGAGAAAAAAATAAGTGATAGCCAGATATATGAGAAGAAACAATAAGGCTATCACAAAGTAAAGTGCATAAGTAAACAATTTGGGTAATAGATAGCTGAGGCACACGGAGACGATGATGTATATGAAATCCGACTCGAGAAAACTCAAGATTGATGGTTTCAGGACGACAAGAGCTATCCAACAATAGTTGAGTAGAATATCACATGCTTGAGCGGTGTATTGCAACATCTTCAATATCGCATGCTTGAGCATTGTATTGCAACATTTTCAAGACATAGACAATTGAATACAATATCGCATGCTTGAGCGTTGTATCTCAACATCTTCAATTCTTCCGTAGTCGCTTCACGATCCGGTTCCTGTCCATCACCGAAAAAATCGCCTTGCAATCCAACATGAACAACAACCCAAACAGAGGGGTTATGACCAAGTGAAAGGACATGGATGTCGCCTAGAGGGGGGTTGAATAGGCGCTTGGAAATAATTAGGTTGTAGGCCTTAACAAACGCGGAATAAAACTAACGTTCAATTTGTCAAGCACAAAACCTAAAACAACTAGGCTCACCTATGTGCACCAACAACTTATGCTAAGCAATACAAAAAACTAAGTGATAGCAAGATATATGACAAGAAACAATATGGCTATCAGAAAGTAAAGTGCATAAGTAAAGGGTCTGGGTAAGAGATAGCCGAGGCATGCGGATACGACGATGTATATGAACTCCGAATCGAGAAAACTCAAGCTTGATGTATTCAGGACGAAAAGAGCTATCCAACAGTAGTTGAATAGAATATCGCATGCTTGAGCATTATATTGCAACATCTTCAATATCGCATGATTGAGCGTTGTATTGCAACATCTTCGGGACATAGGAAGTTGAATAAAGTATCGCATGCTTGAGCGTTGTATCTCAACATCTTTAATTCTTCTGCAGTTGCTTCACGATCCGGTTCCTTTCCATCACCGAAAAATCGCCTTGCAATCCAACATGAACAACAACCCAAACAGAGGCGTTATGACCAAGTGAAAGGACGTGGATGTCGCCTAGAGGGGGGTTGAATAGGCGCTTTTAAATAATTAGGGTTTAGGCTTGAACAAGTGCGGAATAAAACCAACGTTTAATTTGTCAAGCACAAAACCTAAAACAACTAGGCTCACGTATGTGCACCAACAACTTATGCTAAGCAAGATAACCAACTAAGTGATAGCAAGATATATTTGAAGAAACAATATGGCTATCACAAAGTAAAGTGCATAAGTAAAGGGTTTGGGTAAAAGATAGCCGAGGCACGCAAAGATGACGATATATATGAACTCCGAACCGGGAAAACTCAAGTTTGATGGATTCAAGAAGAAAAGAGCTATCCAACAGTAGTTGAATAGAATATCGCATGCTTGAGCGTTGTATTGCAACATCTTCAATATCGCATAATTGAGCGTTGTATTGCAACATCTTCGGGACATAGGGAGTTGAACAAAATATCGCATGCTTGAGCATTGTATCTCAACATGTTCAATTCTTCCGCTGTCGCTTCACGATCCGGTTCCTTTCCATCACCGAAAAATTCACCTTGCAATGCAACATGAACAACAACCCAAACAGAGGGGCTATGAGCAAGTGAAAGGACGTGGATGTCGCCTAGAGGGGGGGTTGAATAGGCGCTTTGAAATAATTACGGTTTAGGCTTGAACAAATGCGGAATAAATATAACGGTTAATTTGTCAAGCACAAAACCTAAAACAACTAGGCTCACCTATGTGCACCAAGAACTTATGCTAAGCAAGATAAATAACTAAGTGATAGCAAGATATATGACAAGAAAAATATGGCTATCCCAAAGCAAAGGGCATAAGTGAAGGGTTTGGGTAAGAGATAGACCAGGCACATGGAGACGATGATATATATGAACTCCGAATTGAGAAAACTCAAGCATGATGGATTCAGGACGACAAGAGCTGTCCAACAACAGTTGAATAGAATATCACATGCTTGAGCCTTGTATTGCAACATCTTCAATATCGCATGCTTGAGCATTGAATTGCAACATCTTCGAGACATTGACAGTTGAATACAGTACCGCATGCTTGAGCTTTGTACCTCAACATCTTCAATTCTTCCGTAGTCCCTTCACGATCCGGTTCCTTTCCATAACCGAAAAATTCATCTTGCAATCCAACATGAACAACAACCCAAACAGAGGGCTTATGACCAAGTGAAAGGACGTGGATGTAGCCTAGAGGGGGGTTGAATAGGCACTTTGAAATAATTAGGGTTTAGGGTTGAACAAATGTGGAATAAAACGAATGTTTAACTTGTCAAGCACAAAACCTAAAACAACTAAGCTCACCTACGTGCACTAACAACTTATGCTAAGCAAGATAAACAACTAAGTGATAGCAAGATATATGACAAGAAACAATATGGCTATCACAAATTAAAGTGCATAATTAAAGTGTTTGCGTAAAATATAGCTGAGGCACGCGGATACGACGATGTATATGAACTCCGAATCGGGAAAACTCAATCTTGATGGATTCAGGACGAAAAGAGCTATCCAACAACAGTTGAATAGAATATCGCATGCTTGAGTGTTATATCGCAACATCTTCAATATCGCATGCTTGAGCTTTGTATTGCAACATCTTCGGGACATAGAGAGTTGAATAAAATATCGTATGCTTGAGCGTTGTATCTCAACATCTTCAATTATTCCGCAGTCGCTTCATGATCCAGTTCCTTTCCATCATTGAAAAAATCACCTTGCAATCCAACATGAACAACAACCCAAACAAAGGGGCTATGATCAAGTGAAAGGACATGGATGTCGCCTAAAGGGGGGTTGAATATGCGCTTTGAAACAATTATGGTTTTGGCTTGAACAAATGCGGAATAAAACTAACGGTTAATTTGTCAAGCACAAAACCTAAACCAACTAGGCTAACCTATGTGCACCAAGAACTTATGCTAAGCAAGAGAAAAAAGAAAGTGATAGCCAGATATATGAGAAGAAACAATAAGGCTATCACAAAGTAAAGTGCATAAGTAAACAATTTGGGTAATAGATAGCCGAGGCACACGGAGACGATGATGTATATGAAATCCGAATCGAGAAAACTCAAGATTGATGGTTTCAGGACGACAAGAGCTATCCAACAATAGTTGAATAGAATATCACATGCTTGAGCGTTGTATTGCAACATCTTCAATATCACATGCTTGAGCATTGTACTGCAACATCTTCAAGACATAGACAATTGAATACAATATCGCATGCTTGAGCGTTGTATCTCAACATCTTCAATTCTACCGCAGTCGCTTCATGATCCGGTTCCTGTCCATCACCGAAAAAATCGCCTTGCAATCCAACATGAACAACAACCCAAATAGAGGGGTTATGACCAAGTGAAAGGACGTGGATGTCGCCTAGATGGGGGTTTAATAGGCGCTTGGAAATAATTAGGGTGTAGGACTTAACAAATGCAGAATAAAACTAACGTTCAATTTTTCAAGCACAAAACCTAAAACAACTAGGCTCACCTATGTGCACAAACAACTTATGTGAAGCAATAAAAAAACTAAGTGATAGCAAGATATATGACAAGAAACAATATGGTATTAGAAAGTAAAGTGCATAAGTAAAGGGTCTGGGTAAGAGATAGCCGAGGCATGCGGAGACGAGGATGTATATGAACTCCGAATCGAGAAAACTCAAGCTTGATGTATTCAGGACGAAAAGAGCTATCCAACAGTAGTTGAATAGAATATGGTATGCTTGATCGTTATATTGCAACATCTTCAATATCGCATGCTTGAGCGTTGTATTGCAACATCTTCGGGACATTGGCAGTTGAATAAAGTATCGCATGCTTGAGCGTTGTATCTCAACATCTTTAATTCTTCTGCAGTTGCTTCACGATCCGGTTCCTTTCCATCACCGAAAAATCGCCTTGCAATCCAACATGAACAACAACCCCAACAGAGGCGTTATGACCAAGTGAAAGGACGTGGATGTCGCCTAGAGGGGGGTTGAATAGGCGCTTTTAAATAATTAGGGTTTAGGCTTGAACAAGTGCGGAATAAAACCAACGTTTAATTTGTCAAGCACAAAACCTAAAACAACTAGGCTCACGTATGTGCACCAACAACTTATGCTAAGCAAGATAACCAACTAAGTGATAGCAAGATATATTTGAAGAAACAATATGGCTATCACAAAGTAAAGTGCATAAGTAAAGGGTTTGGGTAAAAGATAGCCGAGGCACGCAAAGATGACGATATATATGAACTCCGAACCGGGAAAACTCAAGTTTGATGGATTCAAGAAGAAAAGAGCTATCCAACAGTAGTTGAATAGAATATCGCATGCTTGAGCGTTGTATTGCAACATCTTCAATATCGCATAATTGAGCGTTGTATTGCAACATCTTCGGGACATAGGGAGTTGAACAAAATATCGCATGCTTGAGCATTGTATCTCAACATGTTCAATTCTTCCGCTGTCGCTTCACGATCCGGTTCCTTTCCATCACCGAAAAATTCACCTTGCAATGCAACATGAACAACAACCCAAACAGAGGGGCTATGAGCAAGTGAAAGGACGTGGATGTCGCCTAGAGGGGGGGTTGAATAGGCGCTTTGAAATAATTACGGTTTAGGCTTGAACAAATGCGGAATAAATATAACGGTTAATTTGTCAAGCACAAAACCTAAAACAACTAGGCTCACCTATGTGCACCAAGAACTTATGCTAAGCAAGATA
This sequence comes from Hordeum vulgare subsp. vulgare, assembly GCF_904849725.1. NCBI lineage: Eukaryota > Viridiplantae > Streptophyta > Magnoliopsida > Poales > Poaceae > Hordeum > Hordeum vulgare. Next base: position 288,310,371 of record NC_058523.1, read on the forward strand.
AATAACTAAGTGATAGCAAGATATATGACAAGAAAAATATGGCTATCCCAAAGCAAAGGGCATAAGTGAAGGGTTTGGGTAAGAGATAGACCAGGCACGTGGAGACGATGATGTATATGAACTCCGAATTGAGAAAACTCAAGCATGATGGATTCAGGACGACAAGAGCTGTCCAACAACAGTTGAATAGAATATCACATGCTTGAGCCTTGTATTGCAACATCTTCAATATCGCATGCTTGAGCATTGAATTGCAACATCTTCGAGACATTGACAGTTGAATACAGTACCGCATGCTTGAGCTTTGTACCTCAACATCTTCAATTCTTCCGTAGTCCCTTCACGATCCGGTTCCTTTCCATAACCGAAAAATTCATCTTGCAATCCAACATGAACAACAACCCAAACAGAGGGCTTATGACCAAGTGAAAGGACGTGGATGTAGCCTAGAGGGGGGTTGAATAGGCACTTTGAAATAATTAGGGTTTAGGGTTGAACAAATGTGGAATAAAACGAATGTTTAACTTGTCAAGCACAAAACCTAAAACAACTAAGCTCACCTACGTGCACTAACAACTTATGCTAAGCAAGATAAACAACTAAGTGATAGCAAGATATATGACAAGAAACAATATGGCTATCACAAATTAAAGTGCATAATTAAAGTGTTTGCGTAAAATATAGCTGAGGCACGCGGATACGACGATGTATATGAACTCCGAATCGGGAAAACTCAATCTTGATGGATTCAGGACGAAAAGAGCTATCCAACAACAGTTGAATAGAATATCGCATGCTTGAGTGTTATATCGCAACATCTTCAATATCGCATGCTTGAGCTTTGTATTGCAACATCTTCGGGACATAGAGAGTTGAATAAAATATCGTATGCTTGAGCGTTGTATCTCAACATCTTCAATTATTCCGAAGTCGCTTCATGATCCAGTTCCTTTCCATCATTGAAAAAATCACCTTGCAATCCAACATGAACAACAACCCAAACAAAGGGGCTATGATCAAGTGAAAGGACATGGATGTCGCCTAAAGGGGGGTTGAATATGCGCTTTGAAACAATTATGGTTTTGGCTTGAACAAATGCGGAATAAAACTAACGGTTAATTTGTCAAGCACAAAACCTAAACCAACTAGGCTAACCTATGTGCACCAAGAACTTATGCTAAGCAAGAGAAAAAACAAAGTGATAGCCAGATATATGAGAAGAAACAATAAGGCTATCACAAAGTAAAGTGCATAAGTAAACAATTTGGGTAATAGATAGCCGAGGCACACGGAGACGATGATGTATATGAAATCCGAATCGAGAAAACTCAAGATTGATGGTTTCAGGACGACAAGAGCTATCCAACAATAGTTGAATAGAATATCACATGCTTGAGCGTTGTATTGCAACATCTTCAATATCACATGCTTGAGCATTGTACTGCAACATCTTCAAGACATAGACAATTGAATACAATATCGCATGCTTGAGCGTTGTATCTCAACATCTTCAATTCTACCGCAGTCGCTTCATGATCCGGTTCCTGTCCATCACCGAAAAAATCGCCTTGCAATCCAACATGAACAACAACCCAAATAGAGGGGTTATGACCAAGTGAAAGGACGTGGATGTCGCCTAGATGGGGGTTTAATAGGCGCTTGGAAATAATTAGGGTGTAGGACTTAACAAATGCAGAATAAAACTAACGTTCAATTTTTCAAGCACAAAACCTAAAACAACTAGGCTCACCTATGTGCACAAACAACTTATGTGAAGCAATAAAAAAACTAAGTGATAGCAAGATATATGACAAGAAACAATATGGTATTAGAAAGTAAAGTGCATAAGTAAAGGGTCTGGGTAAGAGATAGCCGAGGCATGCGGAGACGAGGATGTATATGAACTCCGAATCGAGAAAACTCAAGCTTGATGTATTCAGGACGAAAAGAGCTATCCAACAGTAGTTGAATAGAATATGGTATGCTTGATCGTTATATTGCAACATCTTCAATATCGCATGCTTGAGCGTTGTATTGCAACATCTTCGGGACATTGGCAGTTGAATAAAGTATCGCATGCTTGAGCGTTGTATCTCAACATCTTCAATTCTTCTGCAGTCGCTTCACGATTCGGTTCCTTTCCATCACCGAAAAATCCCCTTGCAATCCAACATGAACAACAACCCCAACAGAGGCGTTATGACCAAGTGAAAGGACGTGGATGTCGCCTAGAGGGGGGTTGAATAGGCGCTTTTAAATAATTAGGGTTTAGGCTTGAACAAGTGCGGAATAAAACCAACGTTTAATTTGTCAAGAACAAAACCTAAAACAACTAGGCTCACGTATGTGCACCAACAACTTATGCTAAGAAAGATAACCAACTAAGTTATATCGCAACATCTTCAATATCGCATGCTTGAGCGTTGTATTGCAACATCTTCGGGACATAGACAGTTGAATAAAATATTGTATGCTTGAGCGTTGTATCTCAACATCTTCAATTCTTCCGCAGTCGCTTCACGATCCAGTTCCTTTCCATCATCGAAAAAATCACCTTGTAATCCAACATGAACAACAACCCAAACAGAGGGGCTATGATCAAGTGAAAGAACATGGATGTCGCCTAAAGGGGGGTTGCATATGCGCTTTGAAATAATTATGGTTTTAGCTTGAAAAAATGTGGAATAAAACTAACGGTTAATTTGTCAAGCACAAAACCTAAAACAACTAGGCTAACCTATGTGCACCAACAACTTATGCTAAGCAAGAGAAAAAACTAAGTGATAGCCAGATATATTATAAGAAACAATAAGGCTATCACAAAGTAAAGTGCATAAGTAAACAATTTGGGTAATAGATAGCCGAGGCACACGGAGATGATGATGTATATGAAATCCGAATCGAGAAAACTCAAGGTTGATGGTTTCAGGACGACAAGAGCTATCCAACAACAGTTGAATAGAATATCACATGCTTGAGCGTTGTATTGCAACATCTTCAATATCGCATGCTTGAGCATTGTATTGCAACATCTTCAAGACATAGACAATAGAATACAATATCGCATGCTTGAGCGTTGTATCTCAACATCTTCAATTCTTCCACAGTCGCTTCACGATCCGGTTCCTGTCCATCACCGAAAAAATCGCCTTGCAAACCAACATGAACAACAACCCAAACACAGGGGTTATGACCAAGTGAAAGGACGTGGATGTCGCCTAGAGGGGGGTTGCATAGGCGCTTTTAAATAATTAGGGTTTAGGCTTGAACAAGTGCGGAATAAAACTAACGTTTAATTTGTCAAGCACAAACCTAAAACAACTAGGCTCACCTATGTGCACCAACAACTTATGCTCACCAAGATAACCAACTAAGTGATAGCAAGATATATTTCAAGAAACAATATGGCTATCACAAAGTAAAGTGCATAAGTAAAGGGTTTGGGTAAGAGATAGCCGAGGCACGCGGAGACGACGATGTATATGAACTCCGAATCGGGAAAACTCAAGCTTGATGTATTCAGGACGAAAAGAGCTATCCAATAGTAGTTGAATAGAATATCGCATGCTTGAGCGTTATATTGCAACATCTTCAATATCGCATGCTTGAGCGTTGTATTGCAACATCTTCGGGACATAGGTAGTTGAATAAAGTATCTCATGCTTGAGCGTTGTATCTCAACATCTTCAATTCTTCTGCAGTCACTTCATAATCTGGTTCATTTCCATCACCGAAAAAATCACCTTGCCATCCAACATGAACAACAACCCAAACAGAGGGGATATGATCAAGTGAAAGTACGTGGATGTTGCCTAGAGGGTGGTTGAATAGGAGCTTTGAAATTATTACGGTTTAGGCTTGAACAAATGCGGAACAGAACTAACGTTTAATTTGTCAAGCACAAAAGCTAAAGTAACTAGGCTCACCTATTGCACCAACAACTTATGCTAACAAAGATAAAATATGAAGTGATAGCAAGATATATGACAAGAAACAATATGGCTATCACAAAGTAAAGTGCATAAGTATAGGGTTTGCATAAGAGATAGCCGAGGCACGCAGAGACGATGATGTATATGAACTCCGAATCGAGAAAACTCAAGCTTGATGGATTCAGGACGACAAAAGCTATCCAACAACAGTTGAATAGCATAACACATGCTTGAGCGTTGTATTGCAACATCTTCAATATCGCTTGCTTGAGCGTTGTATTGCAACATCCTCAAGACATAGATAGTTGAATAAAATATCGCATGCTTGAGCGTTGTATCTCAACATCATCAATTCTTCCGCAGTAGCTTCACGATCCAGTTCCTTTCCATCACCGAAAAAATCACCTTACAGTCCAACAAAAAGAACAACCCAAACAGAGGGCTATGATCAAGTGAAAGGACGTGCCCAAGAGGAGGGTTTAATAGGCGCTCTGAAATAATTAGGGTTTAGGCTTGAACAAATCTGGAATAAAACTAAAGTTTAATTTGTCAAGCACAAAACCTAAAACAACCAGGCTCACCTATGTGCACCAACAAGTTATCCTAAGCAAGATAGAAAACTAAGTGATAGCAAGATATATGACAACGAACAATATGGCTATCACAAAGTAAAGTGCATAAGTAAAGTTTCTGGGTAAGAGATAGCCGAGGCATGCGGAGACGACGATGTATATGAAATTCGAATCAAGAAAACTCAAGCTGGATGGATTCAGGATGATAAGAGCTATCCAACTACAGTTGAATAGAATATCACGTGCTTGAGCGTTGTAGTGAAACATCTTCAATATCGCATGCTTGAGCGTTGTATTGCAACATCTTCGAGACATAGATAGTTGAATACAATAACGCAAGCTTGAACGTTGTATCTCAACATCTTCAATTCTTCCGGAGTCGCTTCACGATCCAGTTCCTTTCCATCACCGAAAAATCGTCTTGCAATCCAACATGAACAACAACCCAAACAGAGCGGTTATGACCAAGTGAAAGGACGTGGATGTCGCCTAGAGGGGGGTTGAATAGGCGCTTTGAAATAATTAGGGTTTAGGCTTGAACAAACGCGGAATAAAACTAACGTTTAATTTGTCAAGCACAAAACCTAAAACAACTAGGCTCACGTATGTGCACCAACAACTTATGCTAAGAAAGATAAAAAACTAAGTGATAGAAAGATATATGACAAGAAACAATATGGCTATCACAAAGTAAAGTGCATAGGTAAAGGGTTTGGGTAAGAGATACCCGAGGCACGTGGAGACGACGATGTATATGAACTCCGAATCGGGAAAACACAAGCTCAATGTATTTAGGACAAAAATATCTGTCCAACAACGGTTAAATAGAATATCACATGCTTGAGCATTTTATTGCAACGTCTTCAATATCGCATGCTTGAGCGTTGTATTACAACATCTTCGGCACATAGGCAGTTGAATAAAATATCGCATGCTTGAGCGTTGTATCTCAACATCATCAATTCTTCCGCAGTCGCTTCACGATCCGGTTCCTTTCCATCACCGAAATAATCACCTTGCAATCCAACATGAACAAAAACCCAAACAGAGGGGCTATGATCAAGTGAAAGGACTTGGATGTCTCCTTGAGGGGGGTCGAATAGGCGCTTTGAAATAATTACGATTTAGGCTTGAACAAATGCGGAATAAAACTAACATTTAATTTGTCAAGCACAAAACCTAAAACAACTAGGCTCACCTATGTGCACCAACAACTTATGCTAATCAAGATAAAAAACTAAGTGATAACAAGATATATGACAAGAAATAATATGGCTATCACAAAGTAAAGTGCATAAGTAAAGGGTTTGCATAAAAGATAGCCGAGGCACGCAGAGCCGACGATGTATTTGAACTCCGAATCAAGAAAACTCAAGCTGGATGGAATCAGGATGACAAGAGCTATCCAACAAAAGTTGAATAGAATATCACATGCTTGAGCATTGTATTGCAATATCTTCAATATCGCATACTTCAGCGTTGTATTGCAACATCTTCGAGACATAGACAATTGAATGCAATATCGCATGCTTGAGCGTTGTATCTCAACATCTTCAATTATCCCGCAGTCGCTTCACGATCCGGTTCCTTTCCATCACCGAAAAAATCACCTTGCCATCCAACATGAACAAGAACCCAAACAGAGGGGTTATGACCTAGTGAAAGGACGTGAATGTCGCCTAGAGGTGGATTGAATAGGCACATTGAAATAATTAGGGTTTAGGCTTGAACACATGCGGAATAAAACTCACGTTTAATTTGTCAAGCACAAAACCTAAAACAACTAGGCTCACCTATGTGCACCAACAACTTCTGCTACGCAAGATAAACAACTAAGTGATAGCAAGAAATATGACAAGAAATAATATGGCTATCACAAAGTGAAGTGCATAAGTAAAGGGTTTGGGTAAGAGATATCCGAGGCACGCGGAGACGACGATATATATGAACTCCGAATCGGGAAAACTCAATCTTGACGGATTCAGGACGAAAAGAGCTATCCAAAAGCAGTTGAATAGAACATCCCATGCTTGAGCGTTGTATTGCAACATCTTCAATATCGCATGCTTGAGCGTTGTATTGCAACATCTTCAATATCGCATGCTTGAGCGTTGTATTGCAACATCTTCGGGACATAGGCAGTTGAAAAAAATATCGCATGCTTGAGCGTTGTATCTCAAAATATTCAATGCTTCCGTAGTCGCTTCTTGATCCTGTTGCTTTGCATCACCGTAAAAATCACCTTGCAATCCAACATGAACAACAACCCAAACAGAGGGGCTATGATCAAGTGAAAGGACATGGATGTCGCCTAGAGGGGTGTTGAATAGGTGCTTTGAAATAATTACAGTTTAGGCTTGAAAAAATGCGGAATAAAACTAACGTTTAATTTGTCATGCACAAAACCTAAAACAACTAGGCTGACCTATGTGCACCAACAACTTATGCTAAGCAAGATAAAAAACTAAGTGATAGCAAGATATATGACAAGAAACAATATGGCTATCACAAGGTAAAGTGCATAAGTAAAGGGTTTGCTTAAGAGATAGCCGAGGCACGCGGAGACGATGATGTATATGAACTCCTAATCGAGAAAAGTCAAGCTTGATGGATTCAGGATGACAAGAGCTATCCAACAACAATTGAATAGAATATCACATGCTTGAGCATTGTATTGCAACATCTTCAATATCGCTTGCTTGAGCGTTGTATTGCAACATCGTCGAGACATAGACAGTTGAATACAATATCGCATGCTTGAGCGTTGTACTTGAACATCTTCAATTCTTCCAGAGTCGCTTCACGATCCGGTTGCTTTCCATCATCGAAAAAATCACCTTGCAATCCAACATGAACAACAACCCAAACAGAGTTGTTATGACCAAGTGAAAGGACGTGGATGTCGCCTACAGGGGGGTTGAATAGGCGCTTTGAAATAATTAGGGTTTAGGCTTGAACAAATGCGGCATAAAAATATTGTTTAATTTGTCAAGCACAAAACCTAAAACAACTAGGCTCACCTATGTGCACCAACAACTTATGCTAAGCAAGATAAAAAACTAAGTGATAGCAAGATATATGACAAGAAACAAAATGGCTATCACAAAGTAAAGTGCATAAGTAAAGGGTTTGGGTAAGAGATAGTCGAGGCACGCGGAGACGACGATGTATATGAACTTCGAATCGAGAAAACTCAAGCTGGATGGATTCAGGATTACAAGAGCTATCCAACAACAGTTGAATAGAATATCACATGCTTGAGCGTTGTATTGCAACATCTTCAATATCGCATGCTTGAGCATTGTATTGCAACATGTTCGAGACATAGACAGTTGAATACAATATCGCATGCTTGTGCATTGTATCGCAACATCTTCAATTCTTCCGCAGTCGCTTCACGATCCGGTTCCTTTCCGTGACCGCAAAAATCATCTTGCAATCCAACATGAACAACAACCCAAACAGAGTGGTTATGACCAAGCTCAAGCTGGATGGATTCAGGACGACAAGAGCAATCCAATAGCGATTGGAAATCTTATGAACGTGCAGTTATGAAAATGCCAATAATATAGAGATGAGGTAGCTCTACGAATGAAGAACCGGCAAAAACTTCCAACGTCGAAAACATCATAGAAGATGCATTTGGACTCCGTTTTTGATGAACTCAAGCTTGTCATGAAGATGACCATAAGCTCTAAAACTCACAAAGAGAAACAACAAAAAAGAACCGAGAAATATGATCCAAGGATGCAAATGGTTTGAGGTCTCAACGAACAATACAATCAAGCTACTCACTTGAGAGCCCCCTTGACAGTACGACAATCTATCCTAAAATAGAAAACCTATCGAGGGCAAACATATACCTTGCAGCTAGACCACCTTTCATGATTGCGTTGGTTTGATGAAGGCCGGTTGATTGCTCATCGACACATCTACGGGCAACGGCAGAGACCACGCGGGCCGTCACTAAAGCAGGAGGCACGAGCGCGACCCTGTGGGGACCCCGACTTACTAGTTGAGAATCACCCCGCTCAGTGATCCAAGAGATCAATGCTCACCGAACACAGATACTGAATAAAGAGTCTTACATCCAAGTAAAATTTATTACAACAAGTGACCGAAGGGTCAAGTTCACAAGACAGGGCCTAAGGCCAAATCACACGAATACACTAATAGCGGAAAACATAGGGCTAAGCGGGTGCCCATGCCATCAACCGTACACCGACAGGCATTCTTACTCGGAAGCGTCCTAGTTCGCAGGGGTGTCACCGAATACATACTCATCTCCAAACTCCGGTCCTTGCATGTCTGGTCAATAACATAACCAGTGGAAAGCCAATGAGTACTTTGAATGTACTCGCAAAGGGCCCATGATATGAACAATGAAAGTGAAGGATAACAATATCATGCATCTTTAGTGTAACTCATTTGGGTGGAATGATCATGAATATGCATCAAGTTAAAGAATTACTCTTGAAGAACAGGTTACAGATATGAACATATCTGTTGATGGCTGAACCATGTGGGTTCACCATATATGCCAAGTCACCGAACTTGGTCATATCATTCCTATCATAGCAACACCTTTCTCATCACCACACACACACACACACACTCTCACGCACACTTGGTTTATGCGGAAATATCAGGACGTAGTTTAAGCAGGATTACCCAACTGTCCTTGACCGTGGACACGACTATTTGAATAGTTTACACTCTGCAGAGAGAGTACTTGGACCCACGAGATCGGGGAAACTTCCGTGTCATCCACGACTCGCACTATATCACATACCTGAGGTAAGTACCCGATCAATGCCTTTCCCCTGACGATACTAGATGAAAAGGTCCACTCGGTTGGTACCCAGCCCACATGTTGTACGTCTTACGAGCACCAACTCTAGACAGTACCAACCATGCGGGGACCAACGGTATGACTAGAACTCATAAAAAATAGTCGTCCTACCCGGCATGACCCCATCACGAGAGTGACCACATATCACTCCCGCCACTAGTAATGTGGCTCTTTGCTAGCACCAAACAGAGTAATTAACATAGCCCCGTCCCATAAGGGGTAACGTGGTCATACTGGTAAGGTTGGGACGGTCGACACATCATTAATCTAATCCCATTTCCGAAACCTTACTCACACAAATACCGGGTGCATCATTTCACCAAAAGTGACCACCTAACTCATCATCACCCTCTGGCATTAGTGGCACCCGACGGGGTTTTCATAAACTCTTGCTTTATGACAACATCATGCTCATGATGAATCTACATCATCTTTACTTGTCAACATAGTATTATCATGACCCTAAGGGGTAGAGTCAAGCTCAATGCATGTGCTCCGGGGGAGCCTTCGGTAAAAATCATATCGAATGATTACCGGCACTTAAGATCATATGCAACGGGAATACTTGCTATTATAACATGCAGAGTAACATATGCTCAGTCATGGTCAAAGGGTTGCTTGCCTTGGTCAGCTAAGTATCCAGGGTCTTCGAAGTCTTCCGCTCCGATTCCCTCGTCACACGAATTTTCTATCATCGATAAAACAATAAATAAGAAGTAGCTCACACAAAAATAGTCCACAAAGTCATATTAAAAATGTTCCCTATCTCTGATAAATCTAAGATATCATTCTAAAAATATTTGCATTAGTTTTCTTTGAAGAAATATTTTTGAAAACAACCAAGCAGAAGCAAAACTATTCCATTTTAGCCCTTTCTAATATTATAAAATAGAATAGTTGCTGGAAAAATTCATCTAAGCATATCATTAAATAGTTCACATTTTTAGAAAAATAAGAGTGGAAGAATTACATTTTTACACTAGGTAATGTTTTTATAAAAATCTTAGAATTCGAGGTTTAAAAAACTAAAAAGAAAATAGATCAGCTCCTGGCCTGGCTCGGCCCAGAGCTAGGGTGGCCCATGGCCATCCGACGGCCTGCCTAGGCGCGCGCGCCGTAAGGTTTGAACCTGATGTGTGGGGCCCTACGGTCAGTGGCCGAGGCCAGTGCGGGGGTGGAGGCTGGGCCACCGACAGGTGGGGCACACCTCTCGGGGTCGTCTCCTACCTCCAGCCAGAGAGGAGGAGGAGGACACCGACAAGGTTGCCAACGCGCTCAAGCTCCATTGAACACGGGAATGGGTCTGCCTGACCGTCGCCTACCTGCTGGTGGTCGAAACAACGACGGGGAGGCAAGGGTTCGCCGGCGACGAGGAGGCCGTGGCGGAGGAGTTTCAGGAGGTGGTCGAGGGAGAGGCTAGAGACACGGAAAAGCTCGGGCGAGTTGGGGGAAAGCTTCCTGGGATAAAGGGGGTCAGTTTGGTGGGTCGAGGGGCGCAGGAGCCGTTGTGTAGCCGGAGATCGACCGGAGCTCCGAGGTCGAGGGGCCTCGGTCGATCTCGAGCACCGGGGCTCTGCTGGTTTGCTGGGGTGGTTTGGGAGGTGCTAGTGGATGTGGCGAAGCTATCTGAGGGGTGCTAGAGCGAGGGGGAGGGCTATTTATAGGCCCGCCACGGTAAGCAGATTCGGGAGCGCCGGTGACTCACCGTGGCGCGCATGGGGGTGCACAGAGAGGTCGGGGTTGAAACCACGGTCTCAGGACGTGGTATTGGACCGCCCGAACCATCTACAGGAGAGAGAGGGAGAGAGAAGGCGAGCATTCATGGCCGCGCAAGCTTGGCCGGTTCTGGAGCGCACGGGCACGCGTCGCGCAAGCTCTAGCGCGAGAGAGGAGGGGCCCTGAGGCTTGCCCGATGCATAGGGGCTGTCGGGGAAGAGGTTGGACATCTCGGGGGAGGCTGGAACTGGCCGAGGGCGTCGCCCCCACCTTGGTGACTCCCTGTAGCACGCCCAGAGTGCAGTTTTGGCATGCCATGGCATGCTGGTGCGCTCTGAGGCAGTTTGGACGTCTCTAGCATGTCCTGGAACTTGCTGGGGGTGTGGCTGGCCGTTTGGTTTTAGTGTGAGCTTCGGCTGGTGAAAGGAGGCAAGAAGTATTGGTGCTGTCAGTCATGAGCTGAGGTCTAAATTAGGGTTTTTGGCCTTTCCACTTTGAACGAGTGAGGGGCCAGTTGACTGGGGTTAGATACAGGTGCTGGCTACTTAATCTAAGAGTTTGAAGCAAAGGAGTTTGGTTTAGCTATGGCTAAGGTGGCTTTTTCCTATCTGTCAGAAGGTGTTCGACAGTGGGTACACGGGGTTGCACCCCACCACTGGTCCTAAGACTTAACAGGTTTGATTTTGGTGGTAAACCATGGAGTTCCACCAAATTTGAGCTCCAAAGGACAAGTTTAGCTTTGTAAACTTGAAATTACTCCAATATGACCAGATATGTCCCTTCCAAAGGAAGTGTGGACAAACTAAGTCCCCCAAATCCCATTTTTGGTGTAGAACCCTCATTTGATGTATTAGGCACTCCTGCAAAGTTTTAGCATCACTGGGCAAACTTTGATATGTAGAGTTGCTCTAACTTGATTCTGGACACACAGGGTTTTTGGGTTATTTGGGGTCCTTATCCATCTTTGATCAAGGTGATACTTTATGTGGACACCAAACAAGGCTTAGGGACACCATTGGAATTTTCTAGGAATTTATTGAGAATATTTCCTTTGTAAATATTTCAAAATGCCAAAACAGACAGAAATAGCTTTTATAGTTTGAATCAATAAATATAATATAAAAATGGCTTTAAAATCCTATGTATGGAAAATATATGTCCTTCTAATCATCTCTAAATTTAATCAGATTTTTCTAAGGCAGAAAAATATTTTTCCATGTTGGAATACCAATTCTGACCTTAGAAATTGACAAGTTATTTAATTAGGAAAATAATCACAAAAATAATTATTTTTGTGGTTTTGAAATATAAGGATAGGCAAAAATCAGATTACCAAATATGAGTAGTAGCACTGCTTGCTATCAAGGACATGCAGTGCAACTCAAGGTGGTTTTACTTTGATTATCAAAGGTTTTTGGAAATCAGTATAATACCAAAGGAATTTAGGGTTTTAAAACCTCACAAGATCAAGCATACAAGCATACAATGTCAATCATGGAACTCACAAAATTAGTTTTGAAAAAGTTTTAACAAGCTCAGAATTTTACAACACGCACAAGTGATAGCAAAAACAGGGTGTGACAGACCTATCCCCCTTACAAGAATCTCGTCCCCGAGATTCCTAATTTAGGTGCTAAAAATGTCTGGAAACTCAGATCGGAGATAGTCTTCACGCTCCCATGTAGCTTCGGCTTCGGTGTGGTTGCTCCATTGAACCTTGAAATACTTGATGGTGCGGCTTCTGGTGCATCGCTCTGCTTCATCCAGAATGCGGATCGGCCTCTCGCGGTAGGTGAGATCAGACTGAAGGTCAATGGCCCGGTGATCAATGTCCTTATAAGGATCAGAACGACTTGGCGTTTGGAGACACTTCCGAAGCTGTGACACATGGAAAACGTTGTGCACACCCGAAAGTTCCGGGGGTAACTCTAACTGATGAGCTACCTCTCCACGCCTTGCCGTGATCTTGAATGGCCCAATGAACCTTGGAGCGAGTTTCCCCTTAACGTGGAAACGCTTGGTTCCCTTGAGAGGCGTGACACGGAGGTACACCAAATCTCCGGGAATGAACAACACATTCTTGCGGCGAGAGTCCGCATAACTCTTTTGTCGCGACTTGGCTGCCTTCATATTTTCTTGGACTAGTTGCACCTTCTCTTCTGCCCGGTGCAATACTTATGGTCCGAGAACCAGCCCGTCTCCGGTTTCTCACCAGTTGAGCGGGGTGCGGCATTTCCGTCCGTACATCACTTCGAACGGGCCATAGGGAGACTAGACTGGTAGCTGTTGCTGTATGAAATCTCAGCAAACAGCAGACAATCTTCCCATTTGGCTCCGTGCGCTAAGACGCATGCGCGGAGCATATCTTCGAGTACCTGATTCACGCTTTTCCTCTGTCCTCCCGTCTGCGGGTGGAAGGCGGTGCTGAAAGACTGCTTGGTACCGAGGGATTCCTGAAGTTTCCTCCAAAACCTTGAAGTGAACTGCATGCCTCGATCAGATACAATCTCCTTGGGAACTCCATGAAGGCTTCCTATGCGCTCGATATAGAGACTAGCCAACTTGTTCCTGTCATGAGTGGTGTTGAAAGGGATGAAATGGGCCACTTTGGTCAAATGGTCGACAACAACCCATATCGAGTTATGGCCCTTGCTAGAGCTTGGTAGACCGGTAATGAAATCCATCCCTACCTTGTCCCACTTCCATTCCGGCACCTGGAGAGGTTGTAGCAGTCCTGCGGGTCGCTGATGCTCAGCCTTAACTTGCTGACACAGAACGCACTTGGCCACATATGACGCGATTTCCCTCTTCATGTCGTGCCACCAGAATCTTTCTCGGAGATCTTGATACATCTTGGTACCACCAGGGTGAATGGAGTAGGGTGTATCATGAGCTTCCCTTAGGATGAGTTCCTTTTGTTCGGCCTTGTTGGGTACGCATAAACGTTTCCCAAACCACACCACTCCTTGATCATCCTCCAACAATCGTGGGGCCTTGCTTTCTGGAATCTTCTTCTTGGTACCTTCGATGCTCTTGTGACCCTTCTGGGCTCCCTTGATGTCGTCTTCCAGCGTTGGTTTGACTTCGAGGTTATTTAGGAATCCTGGTCCCACCAGTTCCAATCCGAAGTTCTCCAATTCTTTGTACAAGGCGGGCTGCCTTTCCTTAAGCATGGCGTTTAAGGTGTTGGTCTTCCGACTCAAGGAGTCAGCCACTACATTTGCCTTACCGGGGTGATACTGAATGGTGAGGTCGTAGTCTTTGATTAACTCCAACCATCTCCGTTGCCTCATATACAATTCCCTTTGGGTGAAGATATATTTCAGACTCTTGTGGTCGGTGTATATTTCACATCGCTTCCCCAGAAGGTAATGTTGCCATGTCTTGAGGGCATGCACTACTGCTGCCAACTCGAGATCATGGGTGGCGTAATTTTCCTCATGTGGGCGCAGTTGCCGTGACAAGTATGCCACGACCCTTCCATCCTACATTAGAACCCCACCTAGCCCGGTCCTGGAGGCATCGCAATATATCATTAACTCCTTGCTGATATCTGGAGTGGCCAATACCGGGGCGGTGGTTAGCCGCTTCTTCAACTATTGGAAGCTTGCCTCACATTCCAGCGTCCATTCGAACTTCTTTCCTTTCTTCAAGAGCCGAGTCATAGGTCGCGTGATGCGGGAGAATCCTTCTACGAACTTGCGGTAGTATCCTGCGAGTCTGAGGAAGCTCCTGACTTGCTTCACGTTGATTGGTGATTCCCAATTGGTTACCATGGTAATCTTAGAGGGATCAACTGTCAGTCCACTTGCTATCATGGTATGCCCTAGGAGTCCAACTTCGTTCAGCCAAAACTGGCATTTGTTGAACTTGGCATACAGTTGGTGCTCTTGAAGCTTTTCCAATACTAACCTCAAGTGTTGCTCATGCTCTTCTTCAGACTTGGACAAGATTAATATGTCGTCAATGAATACGACGACAAACTTGTCCAGGTATTCCATGAAGACCTTATTCATGAGGTACATGAAGTAAGCTGGGGCATTCGTTAATCCGAAGGACATGACAGTGCATTCGTACAGACAGTACCGGGTCACAAATGCCGTCTTTGGAATGTCTTCGGGTCGAATCTTTAGTTGGTAATATCCAGATCGGAGGTCGATCTTCGAGAATACCTTTGCTCCATTAAGCTGGTGGAACAAGTCTTCAATCTTGGGGAGCGGATACTTGTTCTTGATCGTGACCTCATTGAGTGAACGGTAATCGACGCAAAGTCGGATTGTCCCGTTCTTCTTGGACACGAAGAGAACAGACGATCCCCAAGGTGACGCACTTGGACGAATAAACCCTTTCCTGGGTTGCTCATCCAGTTGCTTCTTCAACTCCACTAGCTCTTCGGATCCCATCATGTAAGGCTTCTTATAGATAGGCCTTGATCCGGGCATGAGTTCGATGATGAACTCGATGTCTCGGTCAGGAGGCATCCCTGGTAGCTCATCACGAAAGACATCTGGGTACTCATAGACTATTGGCACTCGGTCGAGTCCTTCCTCTTATGGGCTGTTAACTCGTGGCACTCGAGTGGGTACTGGCTCAGAGACATACTTGACTTTGAACCCTTGGTCACTTGTCATGGTAATGGCCCTGTTAGAACAGTCCAAGATACTCTGATGCTTGGCCAACCAGTCCATACCGAGGATTACTTCTAGGCCTTGCGACTTAAGCACAATGAGATCCACTGAGAAGCTCCTCCCATTGATAACTATCCCATCCTTTCTACACCCAAGGTTGGTCCTCAAAACTGCTCCCGGGGTTTGAATTGCCATATGCCCACGAAGCAAGGTAGGTTCTAGTCCACACTTTTCCGCAAACTTTTGCGTAACAAAGGAATGCGAAGAACCACAATCAAACAATACTGTTGCTGGGGTAGAGTTGACAAGGAACGTACCCAGAATGCAGTCCGGGTCTTCCTGTGCCTCTTGTGCAGAAATATGATTAATCTGCCCCTTGTTGTGATACTGCTGAATGCGGGGAGCCTGGTTCCTGCCTGGTGCACCTTGGCCTAGATTTGGCACATTGGGGCACGGAGCATCGGGTTTCTTATTAGGGCATTGCCTGGAATTGTGCCCTGGTTGTCCACATCCGAAACAGGTAACTTGCGCTTGAAGGTTGGTCTTGCTCCCACCGTTGTTTGGCGGAGTGCTTGCTGGCTTGACGCTGACTTGCTGAGGTTGGTAATTTTGACGAAATGT
This sequence comes from Hordeum vulgare subsp. vulgare, assembly GCF_904849725.1. Lineage (NCBI taxonomy): Eukaryota > Viridiplantae > Streptophyta > Magnoliopsida > Poales > Poaceae > Hordeum > Hordeum vulgare. Next base: position 288,326,692 of record NC_058523.1, read on the forward strand.
TGGATGCTTGTACTGCTGCTGCTGATAGTTGGGTCTTGCTGGGGCTGACTACCATGATCGTGGTTTCGAGTTGATCCGTCCTCCACTACCCATCAGCTTGCGCTTATGGGTGTCGTCCATTACACGACGCTTGTCTTCGAACATAAGAGCCTTATTAACCAGGTCACTGAAGGTCCGACATTCACAAACAACCAGTTGATACTGGAGTGACTGTTGTAGTCCTTCCATAAAGCGCTCCACTTTGGCAGCCTCAGTGCTGACATCTTCAGGTGCATACCTTGATAGAAGGTTGGACTTCTACAAATACTCCTTGACTAATCCACTGCCTTGCCTTAAGGCTCAGAACTCCCGCTTCTTAATGGTCATCATTCCCGGAAGAATGTGAGCGGCGCAGAATCCATCTTTGAACACGGCCCAAGTGATGACTTGCCCGGCTCGCATGATCTGAAATCCATCCCACCAGGCTCTGGCCGTGCCTCCGAGGCAGTGGGTTGCATAGAGAACTTTCTTGTTGTTGTCAGTACACTTGACCAGCGCGAGAAGGTCTTCGATAGTGCGGATCCAGTCATCGGCATCCAAGGGCTCAGTCGTCTCCGTGAATATGGGCGGCGTAGTCCGCATAAACTCACAAAGAGTTGAGCAACCATTGCCATTCCCGTTCTGTGGCGGGTGGTTACCAAAGTTTGAGCCAGCTGCCGGATAGCGACATTGTTGGCTTGACGCTCCTCCCAAAGAGCTTGAAGGAACTGAGCCATGGTCAAGCTTTCAGGGGGAGGCGGCGGCGGAGGAACATCGTTTTGCTGCACATGGTGATCTCCAGCTTGAGCTTCCCCTCCGGTTCCCTGCTGCTGTCCTGAAGAGGCAGAGCCGGGCTTGCCGAAAGTGCTGTTGCGAGTTGCACTCACCATCCTGTCAGGGGAGTAGACAGGTGAATTTTTTCCAAACTGGTTGCACTCGAAAGGGATGACGTTCTAGTAAGAGGGGGGTCTGGTGTGTGCTAGTGTGCAAGGTTTTACGACAAAGGTTTTTTAAAAGAACTACTACATTAAATTTAAAACAAGTGATGCAATCGCTCACAAGCTGCTCAAGGAAGAATGCGACTTGCATCCAACAAGTTCACACAACATCCGGGTCATAAAATCCTGGTACAAGAACTCCTACATTCGGTACATCCTACGCTGCTAAGCGATCGACTGCGCGGTCTCATAAGCTAGCTCTGTGGGGTCTTCGTCTTCATCTTCATCTCCGTCTTCATGTTCATTAGTGCTTCCCTTCCTCGAAGGAGTAGGGGAAGGAAGTACACCATCTCGACGTCTCTTGGTTGGTGAGGTAGCGAAAAGCTCGGTGTATTCTTCTACGGTTAAACGACGACTCTGAAGAGGAACAGGGTGAAGCGGGGGTATTCCTCCTCGGAAAGCAAAGCCAGGTGATATCACAGGTGCCCCTTCTTTCTTCACCTTGCGGTTCTTCATCTTCTCCATGCGAAGTAGGTCCTTAACTTGGTGCAGCTTTTGGCGAATCCTAGTTGACTCCTTGATCAAAAGATGCGTCAAGGTGTCTGAGGAGAGGCTGAAGTAGGTTTGAAACCTTAATGGCATCCCGTCCTCGGATGAGGGGTTGAGTGCCAGCTTCCGTCTACCTTATCCTTAACAAAAGGTAGGTGACGAGTAGAGGGTTCGTCCGCCATCTCAGGAAGGATGTCGCGGAGTCGCACGAGTGCCTCTCGTGATGAAGTCTCCACGACCAACATCAGATCCTCCATTTGTGGCCCTTCAAAGAACCAACTAGTTGGGGAGTCATTAGCCTTCACTATCACGTCCATGTGATACTCCTTGGTGTCGGTGTTGACTGAGTGTTCATGGTAGAGAAAGACGGGCGTGCGACGCACTTGATACTTCTCGAGGCTATCACTCAAAAGCAGAGGAAAGCCCGTTTCCAGAAGCATCTCGGGTACTGCGGCCATCTACAAGGTGTAGAGGAGAGGGTGAGAAATATATAGTGGGTGCAGTTCTCGGGTCATTCTATGTGAACTATTTGTTTGGCTATCGCCCATGCTACCTAAGGCTTCCTATAGTCAGGATGGCTCTGATACCAGCTCTGTGGGGACCCCGACTTACTAGTCGAGAATCGCCGAGCTAAGTGATCCCAGAGATCAATGCTCACCGAACACAGATACTGAATAAAGAGTCTTACATCCAAGTACCGATTATTACAACACGTGACCGAAGGGTCAAGTTCACAAGACAGGGCCTAAGGCCAAATCACACGAATACACTAATAGCGGAAAACATAGGGCTAAGTGGGTGCCCATGCCATCAAGCCTACACCGACAGGCATTCTGACTCCAATACAAGGAATATGCTAATACACGACGCTATTTTTTCGTCGCTACATCGTCACGGTTTTTAATTTACGATGATCTCACGACCAAAAACCAAGCGTCAAATACGGAGCGTCACAAATGAACATCAGCGACGTTTTGATCAATATCGTTGTAACTTTTACGATGATTCCTGGACTGTCGTAACCTTTACGACGATCCTAAATCGTCGTTGACAATCAAACCCAGTTCTACGTGGTAGTCCTACATGGCAAAATTACGACGAAATCAAAACTTCATGGTTGAAATCAGCCCAACCCATTTCATTTGATCACATGGGCTGGTTTTATTTTTTTGGGCCTTTTTCTTATTGGGCTTCTTTTGAGGCCTTAGCATATTTACAGCCAGTGCTAGTATTTTTTCGAATTTTGGTTTGTGGCCTTTTACTTTATATTGATTTTCTTTTTGTTCCATTTTATTTTTGTACTGGTCCCACATGTCATGTTGATCTCAAATAGTCCCACACGTCAGAAATTTCACATTTTGTCAAATAAATATCATAACTTGGTCCCCTTGTCAAGTTGCCATTTCATAGGTATTCAAATCACATTCAGAATAAATATTTCAAAGAGGCTAGGGAGAAAATGAAATTCGTCCAAACCAACATTAATTTTTTCTATTACAATCTTTACACTACGCCACAACCCAGATATACCTACTACTGCCTACTATTACAATACATATGCTACTCTTTGTTGATACGCTTCATAGCTTCACACTTGGCTTTGTACTTCACCTGTGCAAAAAATAAGAAAAAGATGTGAACTAACACTGCAGGTATTTAAATAACTAATGCTATGAAAAGGGAAGGAGTAGAACAGATGGCAAACTGGTTACTACTACTCCAGTCCAGAATATACAGGAACCGAACGAGGGTGTAAAAAGTACACCCGTGTTGATTTGCAGTTTTACACTGAACAGAATATACAGGAACCTTGACTTAGTTTCTAGAGGTAAGCTTAGATTTCTTTATGTGCTCATGTCAATATTTCCCTCCATCACAACAAGCCTGTTTTAATCACCGAATATATATCACCAGGTACCAAGATGATAGACTCGTCTTGGTACGTCTGGCTTAGGAATCTAAATATATCATGAACTACAATAAGAAACTAAAATGGATAGGTGTATGGAATGTTCTATTCCAGAATTGTGACAATCACATCAGATATAAGGAAAAGAGTCTGCAACGTCGAGGCTGCTGCATGTTTCACAGGTTCAAACTATATGAGCAGTTAAACTAAATCATGTCATAACAAAATCAACTAAGTATCCAGAATTACTACATAAGAGAACGAACGGAAATGGTACTTCTCCTCCTCCTCTACCTGCTGCTGCAGCGGTGTCATGTAGCTGTTGCTGTTGATGAAATCTAGTGTGATGGTCTTGCCCGTGAGCGTCTTCACAAAGATCTGCATCTGCATAATTGGAAATTCCAACTAGGATAAGTCAACAAGTAAGAGGCTTACATGAACATATCAATCGATTAACAAAGTCATGAGACAAAGAGCACCAGTATAAAAATTCTTTGATAGGTATGCATGTTGAAAATTTACAAACAAAGCATCTGTAATTGACAAAGTTAGAGGGTCTATGAACAGAACAAGGGTGACAGAACAAAGACTTTGGTGTTCTGCAGTTAAAATTAACTATCACTAACAAAGACATATAAATAATCTAAACCCCATGTCAAACAGTAAATCTATAGTTCAGAATTTACAAATAATAACCGCGGAGCGATAATGAAACGTGGAACTGGAAGACAATAAATAACTTAACTGTTAGGATCTATTTCCAGTTTAAATTAAGAAGATTTGTGCGACAAGTCGATTGAACTGCAGAAATTACATTGTAAGGCTAATAACATACACATGCAGTACAAAGATAATTAGCTTGACTGAGACCCATAAGGCAGAACATGGGTCCATAACAATCAGAAGATTCAGCATGAGACCATTGGCTAGAGAAATAATAATATGATGCAGGAATTATCAAGAATCTGCAACATCGGATTGACTCAGTACCCACTCATCTTAATTCAACAATTATATATGAACCATCACGGTACAACAATTGCATCCTATTGAAATCTACACGAATAAAATTCATAATATTGTAAACAAACATTTGGCATAAAAATCTGAAAATTGATACAAAAGTTACAGATTTTCAGGATTGAGAGCCAATTACGTGGATGTGAGTGACTCTTATCCACTTCACTTAGGGTTATATTTCAAAACTTGCTCAGCCTGGGAAACATTGGACACTGGATAGCCCTATGAGCTGAAGCGAACTAGTACAGTAAGCAGAGGGGGATATAATGCACAACTTTTCAAAGACTAGGTAGCACAATTATGTGCCACGCCACATTCCAAATCTCTAGCGATGTGACATATCCTCAATCCTAGATCGTTGTAAGCCTCCAAGAAATCTGGGAGATCAGGTGAAATTTCCCAATGCCTTGGATTGGAAAGGAGCTCACCTGAGGCTGCAGCTTAGCTAATGGTAGCTCCCCGAGGGGTGAGTCATCAACATCTTATGTTGATATTGGTGGTTGATCTTGCTGCCCAGTGGCACCTGCCTCATATGCTGATGACTACATAATAACAATGAATATCTTCATCCCACTACATGCACATCACAATCTACTATTATGTCCACTATAGGCCAAAAGTATGGAGCAAGTACCTGACAGTTGTGTGGACCTATTGAAGCAATAAAACCTGTAACAGATCTTGAAGCAGCCATGCAGCCCCATATCCTGTACAGTTTGCAAGATATGCTAAAAAGAAGTGCAGTAACATCAGCACTAACCTTTTTTGGGGTGACAGGTAGCACTAATTAAATCCACAAGATTAATTAGGACACATTAGCAGGCCAACATGCAGAAACCATCGTTGTATCAATTCTTGGACGACAGAACCACTAATTCTAGACATACTTTCATTGTCTGCTTAGCAATGGTACATCCTTTGTGATGAATTTCAAGAATGGATCATAGCTGGGAGAGCAAACTGTAGGATTTTTAAAATGACAAAACACAACTATTGTCCATAAAGACAACAGAGCACAGCTAGCATATCAACGTCGGCCTCGCATCTTGCTCCCTTTTCCACTAGTAAACAAGCAAGCAAGCAGCCTGCTGGATGGATTATTGTGGAGGCTAGCTTACATATGGATCGATTCCTCGTGGATTCTAGTTGATGACGAGGACTGGTGGCTCCTAGCGCAGGACTGGTGGCGTCGACGGTCATGCCTCTTCGATTCTTCATGGTCGCTGGAGGGAGGCATGGGTGCCGACTGACCGAGCTGGATCTGCCGATGGCATCGGCGGCTGCACGCTCGTCATGGCCGCCTCCTCAGGCTTCCACGAGCCTTGTGGGGATGAAGGAATGGCCCCGAGGACAGGGTTGCATCGGCGACCTACAGAGAAAGGGGTGAGCGGCAACGGCACGCCCACGTAGTCTCCCGCTTCTACACTGACGAACACCATCGTACAAGTGCAGAAGCATCTCAAGCGGAAGAGGGCTACCAAGGGCCCTGTGATTGCCGCTCCGGAGAAGGATTTTGGCGCGGCGTGAAGGAGATCTGCGGTGGGTGGTGGAGGAGAGCTCATGGTGAGGGAAGGGGATGGGAGAGAGGAGGAGGGAGTGGCGGAGCCCATGGACGGCAAGGAGCTCCGTCGGAGTGAGGTGGCGGTGGCGATCTGGAAGTGGGGATGTGGCGGCTGCGATTTGGAAGGGAGGAGGAGTGGTGTGACGGGGAGAGTGGGTAGGGTTTGCTGTGCGGGGGAGAGAGAGAGGATCTCGCAGTGGGTGGATGAGAGGGTGACCGGGTGTTGGCCGTTGGATGTGGAAATATCTGACGGTCTGTGATGCTTGATCCACGTGACATGTCCATAGACCAATCAGAACGAAGTAGAGGCTATGAGTACCCAAAATGAGTTGTTTTGTGAAGGACCTACCATATATTTGTTGCAAAATTGGACCAAATCATTTTTATAAAATACTATGACATATTAAATGCACATTTAACCAAATGGTTGGGTGTCAAAAGCTTTTATCCACCTCTCGTGAAAAAGACAAATTTTCGTCAAATCAGCTAGAAGCCGGTCAAATTTGAACTACATCTGCCTCATAGTTTGCTGTTTATTTTTTCCAAAAATAATTTATAGGTACAAACGTATCTATTTAATCATAGAAACATCAAAAGTTTTGCAAGATTCAACCACTATCTAGGAACGGTCATACGCCGTTTTGACCGCATTTTGAAATGGCCATGAAAAATTCAAAAAAAATCAAAAAAAGGAAAACCTTTGCATTGTGTCATTATATGTCACAAATTTATCAGGAAAAATAATAAACTTATAATACGGAAATTATTTTTTAAAAGTGTTCTCAGAGATGGGCTATCATGTGTGAAGATTCAAGGTTTTCAAGCCAAATGATCGATCTTATGGCCACATTCATTGCATAGTTTGTTCAAATGATCTAATATTATGCACAAGGGTGCGTATTGGAATGGAAAACAACGTTGATTAAGTTAGTTTCATTTTTCTTGTATGTAAAATTCATTTTTCCATTTTTCAAGTGTCCAAAATGAGTTTTTTTGTGAAGGACCTACCATATATTTGTTTCAAAATTGTACCGAATCATTTTTCTGAAATACTAGGCCATATTAAATGCACAATTGACCAAATGGTTGGGTGTTAAAAAAATTTATCCACCTTTCATGAAAAAGACAAATTTTCTACGAATCAGCTCGAAGCGGGTCAAATTTGAACTGCAGATGCATTATAGTTTGCTTTTTATTTTTCCCAAAAATAATTTATAGGTACAAAATTATCTATTTAATCATAGAAACATCAAAAGTTTTTTCCAAGATTCAACTAGTAGCTAGGAACGGTCATACCCGCCGTTTTGACCGCATTTTGAAATGGCCAGGAAAAATTCAAAAATATATCAAAAAATGGAAAATCTTTGCGTTGTGTCATTATATGTGACAAATTTACCAGGAAAAATAATAAACTTGTCATATGACAATTAATTTTAAAAAGTGTTCTCTGAAATGGGCTATCATGTGTGAAGATTCATGGTTTTCAAGCCAAATGATCAATCTTATGGCCACATTCATTGCATAGTTTGTTCAAATGATCTAATATTATGAACAAGGGTGCGTGTTGGAATGGCAAACAACATTTATTAAGGAAGTTTTCATTTTCCTTGTATGTAAAAATCATTTTCCATTTTTTCAAGTGTCCAAAATGAGTTTTTTTTGTGAAGTACCTATCATATATTTGGTGTATTGAGCTGAAATTTGGTGTATGATGCTAATTTAGGCATATGAAGGCACTGTAATTTTTTTATACCATTTGGACATGCCAAAGTGACACTTCCTTCACAATGTGTTAATCCAGACAAAAAATGGTAATTGAAACTGGGCTCACATACATGATTGGATTGAGCTGAAATTTGGAGGAGGATGATAACTTGGGCACATTAAGGCACTGTAATAATTTCATAAATTTTGGATAAACAAAAATTGTACTTCCTTCACAATGCTCTCTATTGAATAGAATATTGGGAAAAATATTGACGGAAACTGGCCAAATTAAATGAGCTAAAATTTGGTGGAGTTATGTTATATGGTAAGTTTTATTCGATGGTAAATTTTCATCAACTATAAAGCAATATAAAATGTACTTGCTTCGTCAACTGAAAATATGACTAGAAACAAAGATTGGATGCTGAGATCACATGGATTGTTACATGTGGCTGAAATTTTGTGGAGAGCTATGGTTTTGGTATATAGAAGATGTGGAAAAAATTCAACTCATCAGGATATTACTAGCTAGTACTTCCTTCACAAAGCTGTCAGGTGAACACAAACTTTGGAAATTTGCTGAGAAAGATTTACTAGGCAAATTATTACGAAAGTTTTCATGAGGCAATGATTTGGATAGGAAATAGTACCCAACAATTTTGAGGACAATCAAAAAAATCGAAATAGCACTTCCTTCACAAAGTGCTATTCTGAACAGAATAGGAAAATGAATATTGCTGAATTATTTTTGAAATATGGAAGGAAGGGTTTTGACATATTTGATGAATATATGATCCAAAGTATTTATGAGAATTTTTCGAGAATTTTTGGAATGACAGAAAAGTAGGTTGCTTCACAAACTAGGCGGGTTTGGCGCGTGACATAGAATGGATCCACGAGTGACATGTCAACATAATTAGAACATGTTACAAAATTTTGATAATCGTCGTAAAAGTTATGACGATCTCATCTTATGCGGTTACGATGTTTTGACTCACATCGTCGTAATTTATATGTAGATTTGATCCCCTCAAATGGTTTACGACAATCTCGGATGAAATCGTCATAGATTTATGACGAATTCATCAATGACATATTAAAAAATGTCATGTATGAGCATAGTTCGCAGGGGTGTCGCCGAAGAGATACTCATCTCCAAACTCCGGTCCTTCCATGGCTGGTCAATAACATAACCAGTGGCAAGCCAATGAGTACTTTGAATGTACTCGCAAACAGCCCATGATATGAACAATGAAAGTGAAGGTTAACAATATCATGCATCTTTAGTGTAACTCATCTGGGTGGAATGATCATGAATATGCATCAAGTTAAAGAATTACTCTTGAAGAACAGGTTACAGATATCAACATATCTGTTGAGGGCTGAACCATTCGGTTCACCCTATATGCCAAGTCACCGAACTTGGTCATATCATTGCTATCATAGAAACACCTTTCTCATCACCACACACACACACACACTCACGCACACTTGGTTTATGCAGAAATATCGGTACATAGTTTAATCAGGATTACCCAACTGTCCTTGACCGTGGACACGGCTATTCGAATAGTTTATACTCTGCAGAGATAGTACGCTGGACCCACGAGATCCGGGAAACATCCGTGTCATCCACGACTCGCGGTATATCACATACCCGAGGTAAGTACCCGATCAATGCCTTTCCCCTGACAATACTAGACAAAGATGTCCACTCGATTGGTACCCAGCCCACATGTTGTACGTCTTACGAGCACCAACTCTCGACAGTACCAACCATGCGGGGAGCAACGGTGTGATTGGAACTCATAAAAATGGCATAGTCGTCCTACCCGACATGACCCCATCACGAGAGTGACCACATATCACTCCTTCCACTAGTAATGTGGCTCTTTGCTAGCACCGACTAGAGTAATTAACATAGCCCCATCCCATAACGGGTAACGTGGTCGTACTGGTAAGGTTGGGATGGTCCACACATCATAAATCTAAATCCATTTCCGAAACCTTACTCACACAAATACCGGGTGCATCACTTCACCAAAAGTGACCACCTAACTAATCCTCACCCTCGGGCATTAGTGGCACCCGACGGGGTTTTCATAAACTCTTGCTTTATGAAAACATCATGCTCATGATGAATCTACATCTATCTTTACTTGTCAACATGGTATTATCATGACCCTAAGGAGAAGAGTCAAGCTCAATGCATGTGCTCTTGGGGAGCCTTCGGTAAAAATCATATCGAATGATTACCGGCACTTAAGATCATATGCACCGGGAATACTTGCAATTATAACATGCAAAGTAACATATCCTCAGTCATGGTCAAAGGGATGCTTGCCTTGGTCAGCTAAGTATACGGGGTCTTCGAGGTCTTCCGCTCCGATTCCGTCGTCGCACAGATTTTCTATCGTCGATAAAACAATAAATAAGAAGTAGCTCACAAAGAAACAGTCCACAAAGTCATTTTAAAAATGTTCCCTATTTCTGATAAATCTAAGATATAATTCTAAAAATATTTGCATTAGTTTTCTTTGAAGAAATATTTTTGAAAACAACCAAGCAGAAGCAAAACTATTCCATTTTAGCCATTTTAATATTATAAAATAGAATAGTTGCTGGAAAAATTCGTCTAAGCATATCATTAAATAGTTCACATTTTTAGGAAAATAACAGTTGAAGAATTATACTTTTATACTGATTAAATGTTTTTATAAAAATCTTAGAAATCCAGGTTTAAAAAAAATAAAAATAAAACAGACCAGCTCCTGGCCTGGCTCGGCCCTGAGCTGGGCTGGCCCATGGCCAGTCGACGGCCTGCCCAAGCACGCGCGCCGTCAGGTTTGAACCTGACGTGCGGGGCCCTGCGGTCAGTGGCCGAGGCCAGCGCAGGGGTGGATGCTGGGCCACCGACAGGTGGGGCACACCTATCGGGGTTGTCTCCTACCTCCAGCCAGAGAGGAGGAGGAGGAAGCCGACGAGGTTGCCGACGCGCTCAAGCTCCATTGAACACAGGAATGGGTCTGCCTGACCGTCGCCTACCTGCTGTTGGTCGAAACAACGACGGGGAGGCAGGGGTTCGCTGGTGACGAGGAGCCCGTGGAGGAGGAGTTTCGGGGGGGGGGGGGTCGAGGGAGAGGCTAGAGACACGGAAAAGCTCGGGCGAGTTAGGGGAAAGCTTCCTGGGATCAAGGGGGTCAGTTTGATGGGTCGAGGGGCGTAGGAGCCGTTGTGTAGCCGGAGATCGACCGGAGCTCCAAGGCGGAGGGGCCTCGGTCGATCTCGAGCACCAGGGCTCTTCTGGTTTGCTGGGGTGGCTAGGGAGGTGCTAGTGGATGTGGTGAAGCAATCTGAGGGGTGCTGGAGCGAGGGGGAGGGCTATTTATAGGCCCGCGATGGTGAGCAGATTCGGGAGCGCCGGTGACTCACCGTGGCGCGCATGGGGGTGTAGAGAGAGGCCGGGGTTGAAACCACGGTCTCAGGACGTGGTATTGGACCGCCCGAACCATATGGAGTAGAGAGAGGGAGAGAGAAGGCGAGCATTCATGGCCGCGCAAGCTTGGCTGGTTCTGGAGCGCGCGGGCATGCATCGCGCGAGCTCTAGCGTGAGAGAGGAGGGGCCCTGAGGCTTGCCCGACGCAGAGGGGCTGTTGGGGATGAGGTTAGACATCTCGGGGGAGGCTGGAACTGGCCGAGGGCGTCGCCCCCACCTCGGTGACTCCCAGTAGCGTGCCCAGAGAGCAGTTTTGGCATGCCACGGCATGCTGGTGCGCTCTGAGGCACTTTGGACGTGTCAATCATGTCCTGCCACTTGCTGGGGGGTGTGGCTAGCCATTTGGTTTTAGTGTGAGCTTCGGCTGGTCAAAGGAGGCAAGAAATACTTGTGCTGTCAGTCATGAACTAAGGTCTAAATTGGAGTTTTTGGCCTTTTCACTTTGAACCAGTGAGGGGACAGTTGACGGGGGTTAGATACAGATGCTGGCTACTTAATCTAAGAGTTTGAAGCAAAGGAGTTTGGCTTAGCTGTGGCTAAGGTGGCTTTTTCCTATCTGTCACAAGGTGTTCGACCGTGGGTACACGGGGTTGCACCCCACCACTGGTGCTGAGACTTAACAGGTTTGATTTTGGTGGTAAACCATGGAGTTCCACCAAATTTGAGCTCCAAAGGACAAGTTTAGCTTTGTAAACTTGAAATCACTCCAATATGACCAGATCTGTCCCTTCCAAAGGGAGTGTGGGCAAACTAAGTCTCACAAATCCCATTTTTGGTGTAGAACCCTCATTTGAGGTATTAGGCACTCCTGCAAAGTTTTAGCATCATTGGTAAAACTTTGCTATGTAGAGTTGCTCTAACTTGATTTTGGAGACACAGGGTTTTTGGGTTATTTGGGGTCCTTATCCATCTTTGATCAAGGTCAAACTTTATATGGACACCAAACAAGGCTTAGGGACACCACTGGAATTTTCTAGGAATTTATTGAGAATATTTCCTTTGGAAATATTTCAAAATGCCAAAACAGACAGAAATAGATTTTATAGTTTTAATCAATAAATATAATATAAAAATAGGTTTAAAATCCTATGTATGGAAAATATATGTCCTTCTCATCATCTCTAAATTTAATCACATTTTTCTAAGGCAGAAAAGTATTTTTCCATGTTGGAATACCAATTCTGACCTTAGAAATGGACACGTTATTTAATTAGGAAAATAATCACAAAAATAATTATTTTTGTGGTTTTGAAATATAAGGATAGGCAGAAATAATATTACCAAATATGAGTAGTAGCACTGCTTGCTATCAAGGACATGCAATGCAACTCAAGGTGGTTTTACTTTGGTTATCAAAGGTTTTTGGAAATCAGTATAATACGAAAGGAATTTAGGGTTTTAAAACCTCGCATGATCAAGCATACAAGCAAATAATGTAAATCATGGCACTCACAACATTAGTTTTGAAAAAGTTTTAACAAGCTCACAATTTTACAACACAGACAAGTGATAGCAAAAATAGGGTGTGACAGACCCCATGGACCGCCCCCGCACGAACATGTATGAATAATGCTATGGGGGATCCGAGGGGGTGGCTGCGTGAGGGTGCCTAGCGCGGGCACACTCGTGGGGCACACCTGCTGGTTAGGAACTGTCCCAGGCAGACATCTCGGTCTGGGGACCGGGGACCTCCTGCCCTGGATAGGGTGGACGCACCCTCATGTTCAGGTCGAGGGGCCCTAGCCAGGGACCAAGGGTGGAACATACGCCCATGTTCCCGGGCCGGACGATCCCAACCTGGGGGCCGGGGGCGGTATACCTGCCTCCGCCCCGAGGGCGCGCGTTGCTCACTTGGGGATGGAGGGTGGAACACACGCCCATGTCACGGGTGCAGGCTTCATTCGGTTACCAGCAGGTGTTCGGGTACCCTTCGCTGCCCTTAGGCTAGGCCAGCCCAGCCTGGGGGTGCGGCCGAGGGTACCAGCTAGGGAACCGAGGGGGGCCCAACGAGGCACGCTGGGTCATCGCCCCGGGGATTCTGCACCCACCACCTGGGCGATCCTTCCGGCCGGAGGGCGCATGGGGCTCCCCCCTCGCTCGAGGGCTCGCTCAGGGCGGGCCACGCTACTCCGCTACAAGCCCGCGGACCGCGAGCGAGGCGCACACCCATGGGGCATGGAGCCCTCAAAGCATCCTTGGGCCCCGCATCAACCCGAAGCACCTCGGCACAGCCCCTCCGACGCCCCAACGCAACCTCTGCACCGACACTACACTGTCCTTCAATTCTTCCGGAACCTACATCATCCCGTGACACTCTCACGTAATAACGAGCCGAGGCTGTATACTCCCACGCCCCCCGAGGACGTGGAAAGGGTCCACACCATGCCTAGTGGAGAAGACGAAGGAATCAACACAGTCCCCCAATGACTTCCTGAATCAGGCGCCTAATGCCTCGGGGGTAGGGCCACTCGCAAGGTCAAAGCACCCTCGTGACCTCCCGTATACACCCCCACCATGAGACTCTCATGTAATAACGAGCCGAAGCTGTATACGTCTAGGGCCCCCTGAGGACGCAGAAGGGGTCCACCCCACACCTAGCGGAAGCCCTATGCTCAGCGCTGGCGGGAGACGGATGCAGTGAAGAGCTAGGATGCCGGATGCGGCTTTTTCTCGTTTCTTCATTGTGTTTTAAGTTGAGGCCCATTAGGGCCTTTCCCATTCTGCTGTATCCTGAGATGTCAAGGGCTCGCAGGCTTCTCTGCTTGATGTTTTGAAAAGAAAAGAAGGGTGGGGATTTTGTTTTTATGTTCTCTCGTTGCGCCGAACTCGTGTTCTCTTTTCCCCTTGGCTCTGATTGGTATTTTGCGGGAACCTCGGGAGGTCTCCGGTTCTCCCGAGGCAATCGCAAAAAGGGGCGGAATGGGGAATCGCTCGAGCACCAGAAAGGGGGCTCCTGGGAACTGCATCGGGAGCCTTACCAGTCATAATGCCACTCGCCACTATCGGCGACGTCCGAGAGATCCGGTTAGCGCCGGGAGTGGCGGGGCCCGTCGTGTGAAGCGAGAGCTCCACGGTGGCGGGGAGATGTGCTGGACTGGGGCCTAACGACGTAGCGCAACTTGAGTGTCAAAGGGGGCTCCTGAGTAGCATGCCTCAGGGGCCTCACTAGTGACAATGCCGCTCGGCCCCCAGGGCGCTCGGGCTTTGCCCCGTGAGTAGTAACCTTGGTAATGGGTTGCACCGCGATGCGGCAGGGAGATGTGAGGGACCAGGACCTGCAGACACAGAGTGGCGAAAGGGTCTTCAAACTGCCCCAAAATAAAGGAGACACCACCAAGGAGCCCACGCTCGCAGGAAAAATCATTAGCATGGTGACATCTCAGGCTGGCGACAGTCTTGACAAGAATGGAAGCACTGCGCGTACCGCGACACCAGGGAACATGTGAAAAGGTACCCAAAAGACACGACCCAACTGATGTTAAAGTTAACAGATGAACCTATCAGGAGGACAGGTCAAAGGATCATGAGGACGCGTCGTCATCTGAGCCCATGTCGCGGCCCTCTAGAGCGAGCCTTGACACCAGGTCTTCCACGTGAACCTCGACTCATTAAGCCAGGGCGGCGCGGATTGTCTCTAGCATCGGATCCAGCACCGAAGAAAAGTCAAAGTCGTGATGGAGATGAAGAAGGTAGCTGAAGACGTCCGAGGCCGCCAGACCCAAAATTTCGCGGCTCTTCTCCTCCGCAAGTGCACGGGCCTTCTCGGCGCTAGCCTCGAGATGCTCCATGATGCGGCAGAAAAATCCCAAGTACTCGGAGTCGTGAGGAATAAGGGGACCGGAGACGCCTTCTCCAGAGATGTCGCTCAGGGCACGAGAAGCCCTCTGCTCAATGGACCGGAACATCCTGGAGCGGTCGAGTTGGAGGCTGCGAGCGCGGGCGGCCTCTTCGGAAGCCTCTCCAACCAGGGAAGACGCGTCTTTCACTTGTGTGTAGATATTAGCGAGCTGACCCTCGGCAATGGCCTGTGCCTCCAGCATGGCCTGTCGGCTTTCCACTTCGTGATTCAGCCTCCTCCGGAGATCATTGGCCTAATTTTGCACGCAATTACGGCGCTTGAGGAAGCAGGACTCCTGGAGCTTCAACTTTGCACGATAATCATGAAGAAGGGAACGTCGAGCCTCCGCCACCCCCTGTCTATCTCTTCCTGAAGCTTCGCTTCATGAGAGGCAAGGGACTCCTCGGCAAGCGACAGCAGGCGCTCCCGCGTCTCTAGACGCTCCTCCTCCAAGCACTGCTCCAGTTCAGCAAGCACGAGCGAGTCGGTGGATGCTCGAGGACCGGCGAGGAAGGACTCCGCCGGCAGGCCCCCCAGGGAGGCCCTGCTACTGCAACAAAAGACCTTCCAATGGTGCCAGAAAGGTGCTGACGGGAGACTGTTCTTGTCTTGATACTCCTCAGCAACGACACCAGGAATACTTCTGCTACAGCTACGCCTTAAGGGACTTCCTAGGCAAATATGCAAAGGATTTCCCCCATTGCCTTGGAGCCTTGCGTTGGTGTTCCCTCGATGACTTCAACAAGCTCATCTTCAGTAGGAAGGCCAGAGAATTGCTCTTTCGTAACAAGATTCAGCAAAACTGCGTTGATTTCATACGATTCCGCACTAGTGGTACTCGAGAAACTATTTCGGAATACTAATAAAATCATTATTATTGGTACTCGAGAAGTCGCAAAGTTTGGTGTTTTCAGCCATGATGACTTCAACAAACTAATAAGCACACAAGCAAGCAAGAAAACCGGCAAAGGAAAATGGCAAAAAGGCAAAAAGAAAAAGAAAACGGCGAAGGAGAAAGGCAAATGAAAACGGCGAATGTGAAGTGGGGGAGGGGAAAACGAGAGGAAACTAGCAAAAAAGTAAATGCAAGAGATGAGTTTGTGAGACCTACTTGGATAGATCTCTCCTTCCCCGGCAACGGCGCCAGAAATACTTCTGCTACTGCAACAAAAGACCTTCCAACAGCGCCAGAAACATGCTGACGGGAGACTGTTCTTGTCTTGATACTCCTCAGCAACGGCACCAGGAAACCTTCTGCTACGGCTACGCCTTAAGGGACTTCCTAGGAAAATATGAAAAGGATTTCCCCTATGGCCTTGGAGCCTTGCGTTGGTGTTCCCTCGAAGCGGAAAGGGTGATGTAGTGCAGCGGTGGTAAGTATTTCCCTCAGTTTGAGAACCAAGGTATCGATCTAGTGAAGGAGTATCACAAGTACTTGCACAAACACAAAAAGCTTGCTCCCAACGCTATGAAGGGGTTGTCAATCCCTTATAGATTTTTTGCCAAGTGAGAACTTAAAGCAATAGAGTAACAAAGCAAAGTAAAAGCAAAAGTGGAAACGATAGGTGTGAATAGACCCGGGGGCCGTAGTGTTCACTAGTGGCTTCTCTGATGAAAGCAAGTAGACGGTGGGTGAAAAAATTACTGCCGAGCAATTGATAGAACCGCGCAAAGTCGTGACATCATCTATGGAAATTATTATATCTATAGGAATCACGTCCAAAACAAGTAGACCGATACTTTCTGCATCTACTACTATTACTCCGCACGTCGACCGCTATCCAGCAAGCATCTAGTGTATTAAGTCCAAAAGAACAGAGTAACGCCTTAAGCAAGATGACATGATGTAGATGGACAATCTCATATCTACGACAAAGCCCACCTTGTTACCCTTGATGGCAACTACATGAGGTGTGCCTTGCTGCCCCTACTGTCACTGGGAAAGGTCACCACACGGTAAGAACCCAAAACCAAGCACTCCCATTGCAAGAATCATAGATCTAGTTGGCCAAACAAAACCCAAGACTCGGAGAGATTTACAAGGATATCAAATCAGGCAAATAAGAAATTAGCAAAGACTCAAATATATATCATAGATAATCTGATCACAAATCCACAATTCATCGGATCTCGACAAACACACCGCCAAAGAAGATTACATCGGATAGATCTCCATGAAGATCATGGAGAACTTTGTATTGCAGATCCAAGAGAGATAAGAAGCCATCTAGCTACTAATTACGGACCCGTAGGTCCGAAGTGCACTACTCACGAGTCATTGTTTGCGATCATGTTGATGTAGAAGCCCTCCAACTCCAAAGTCCCCTCCGGCAGGGCACCGGGAAGGGTCTCCAGATGAGATCTCGTGGAAACGGAAGCTTGCGGCGGCGGAAAAGTATTTTCATGGCTTCCCTGATTTTTTTTTGTATTTCAGGGAATATATAGGCGAAGGAGCTAGGTCAAGGGGCGCCAGGGAGGCCACAAGCCTGCTAGCCGCCGCCCCCCTGATGGCGGCTACAGGGCTAGTGGGCCCCCTGTAGCTCTCTTGGCTTGGCCCTCAAGCCCCCTGATCTTCTTCCGTTCGGGAAAAATTTATTTCGGGGATTTTATTCCGTTTGGACTCCGTTCCAAAATCAGATCTGAAAAGAGCCAAAAACACAGAAAAACAGGAACTGGCACTTGGCACTGAATTAATAAGTTGGTCCAAAAAAAGATATAAAAGGTACATAAAACATCCAAAGATGACAAGATAACAACATGAAACCATCAAAAATTATAGATACGTTTGAGACGTATCAGACCCTCGGTGGAGCTCGCTCTTAGAGACGGGCGATGAGGGTGCAAAGTTACTTGTGGCGGTCCTCGGAGGCCCTGCGTTGACAATTAGCCTCGTGAGCCTCGGTGAGGGTGCGCTCGCAGGCTTCTACCGCCACAACAAGGTATACCTCTACCTCTACGCAAGTGCTCACCCGCTGCAGATGGCCGAGGTTCACGGTGATTTCAAGCTGGGGCCACCCCGATGCAAGGTATTGGCGTTCACCTTTCCGGCGGGCCTCATGACTGGAAAGTCCCGCCCCCAGACGTTGAAGCGCATCCGTAGCGGTGGAAAGCAAGCCCCATGGTGTGGCGGGTGAACCTGTGACAGGCTCCAGAGGCTAGCAGGGGTCCTCGCCTCTCGAATAGTGAAGAGGAGAAGCGCGCAAGGGATCAACCGACCCAAGTCCACGCACGGTGGCTGGGGGATCCCGTGCGGCCATTTCATCGACATTGAGGCCCCTCATCGCCATGCTGGAGGGGTCCAAGGGGAAGGCGTGACATGGCCCCAGGAGGGGCCTCAGGAGAGGGGAAAGGCATTCCCACGAAGTACTGGAGGCGTCCAACGAAGAATACCGCGGGGGGTCACGTGCATGAGGCTCGGGAGACCGGGCCCCGCGAAGTGCGAGAGAAGAGGCCGCGGGACGCCCGGCGACCTCAGGAGCAAACGACATTGAGGCCCCTCACTGGCTGCCGAAAGGGGACCTAAGGAATAAAGGCTCAAAAGACAGGCGCGAAAAGCAGGACAACGGGGAATACGAGCGCTTACTCTTCAATGGCCATCCACTTCTTCCTCGCCTGAGCCCCTCGTGTCGGGGGTGAGCCGCCCTTGGACAACCTCCTCTTTCAGCCAGCAGGGGCACCCCAGCGGGGGGACTCGGTGGCCCTCGAGCGAGGCTCAGAAGTGGGGGCAGCACTTTCCACCATCGACCCCGGCTCGACGCGGAGCGAGAGGCGGGAGGGCGGGTGCCGGTGCACCGCTTGCCGGGATCCTGAAGGTAACCACGCAATCAGGTTCTTCGCGGGGCTGAACCCGGGGGGGCGCAGTCTACGGGAAACACTTTTCCCCCTCAGGGAGGAGCTCCCATTGATCGAAGAGGGGAATCTCCGCGACGAGAGCTTCAGGGGCCTTAAAGCAGTACAACGGTAGGTTGTTCGGGTGGAGCTCGTCAGGATTGCCGCCAGTCTACCGACGAAGCAGCTCACGCATGACATCACGTCAAAAGGGGATGACTTGAGTCCTCATCGAGTCGCTGGGACCTGTGTTGGCCCACATGGGGCGGGAGTGGCGTTGAAG
Source organism: Hordeum vulgare subsp. vulgare (assembly GCF_904849725.1). Classification (NCBI taxonomy): domain Eukaryota; kingdom Viridiplantae; phylum Streptophyta; class Magnoliopsida; order Poales; family Poaceae; genus Hordeum; species Hordeum vulgare. The sequence continues at coordinate 288,345,839 of NC_058523.1, forward strand.
GGGTGCAATCCGCCAACAGATGAACTCGCGCACCACCATCGCCATCGACACCCCCGTGGTCCTTAGTTTTCCCAGCCGGATCAAGACCGGCGCGAGCCTGGGGTCACTGAGCTCTTCGTGCTCCCACTCCCGGTTTGGCGTCGCTGGGGGCGGAGGAGGTTGGAACAGAGCTCCGGCCCCGGCAGCCTGAACCTGCAGCCACTGCCGCCGGAACCCTTCCACCTCGGGGAGGAGCTCAGCGCATGGGATCCCTGGGGCTGATGCATCGACAATTCTCAAGGACGCACACCCAGAGCACTGCACCTCGGAGATAAACTCCTGGGAGAAGAAATGGCTGAGCAATGCCACGGAAGGAGTGACGCTGACAAAATCCTCGCACAAGAACGCGAAGGTGAAGAGGAGGACCAAAGAACGGGGACCAAGATGGAGCACATGGATCTGGTAATGCAAAAGCACTTCGTTGAGGAAGCCCGAGAATGGTGGCAGTACACGTGAAAGGAGGACATGGAAATGGAGAGAAACCGCATGGGACGCCCACTCACTTCGAGGCCATGAGCCCGGCCAGATCCAGGTGGCCCCCCATTCATTGGAGTCGACAACAACTACCATCTGAACCTTCTTCAACCCTTCGAGGTTCACCACCGCCGACCGTTCCAGCGCGGCCCACCGTGACGGTTGGGCCCCATGAGCCCCCACATTTTCCCCTTTCTAAGGCATGACAGAGATAACAAGGCAAATACAACGTGACACGCGTGGATCAAAGGAAGAACCGGCGCCCGAACCGACAGAAAAAAGAGCCGGAGACAGAATGGATAGGGGGCGGAGGCGGTCGACAGATGCAGGTCAAGAGATGCTGCATGAAGAAGATGGGCTCGCCGTTTTAAAGGCCTGACCCGCAGGAAAATGGGGCCCGCGAACCTTTGGGCAGGGGATCATGTTACACTGTTCCCCTTCAAAATGGCCGATGTGGGATCCCTTCCCGCCGAAGCTATGAGGGAAGAGGACCTGGGCCTCTGCTATAAATAGAGAGGGTAGAATACTTGGGAAGGGGGTTTCTTCGGACAGTAGAACAATACCCCTAGCCACTTGGCCTCTAGAGGCTCGAGAGCACAGTACTAATTCATCCACTACCTCAACGAGAGGCAATCCACCAAAAGCAGGAGTAGGGTTTTACGCCTCGCAGCGGCCCGAACCTTGGTAAACTGTTGTGTCCTCTACTACCCTCGCCATCGAGTGAGTCCTTCACCGTGTCCATCGAGTAGTGGGCTAGGCGAGGCAGAGCAGGGAGATACCCTCGTACACGCCCAAGTGTTCGAATCTTTAGGGTTTTGCGGAGCCCGAAATCCGACAATACGGATGATCGAATCTCGGGCAAGTGACATACCGAAGGACAAAGGGAACAACATATGAGATTAACTGAATCCTTGACATAGAGGTTCAACCGATAAATATCTTCGTCGAATATGTAGGAGACAATATAAGTATTCAGGTCCCACTATTGGTTATTGACCGGAGAATGTTACAGGTCATGTCTACATAGTTCTCGAACCCGTAGGGTCTGCACACTTAAGGTTCGGTGACGTATCGGTTAGTTGAGTTATAGGTGTAGGTGACCGAAGGTTGTTCGGAGTCCCAGATGAGATCCTGAACGTCACGAGGAGCTCCAGAATGGTCCGAATGTAAATATTGATATATAGGAAGTCCTGTTTTGGTCACCAGAAAAGTTTGGGGCTCATCGGTAGTGTATCGGGAGTGCCAGGAGGGTACCAGCAGACCACCAGCCTCTAGTGGGCTGGCCGAAGCCTCCCATAACGGCCCATGCGGCTGGAGTGGAGGAATAAGGCAAAAACGCCAAAGGTGGAAAGAGTTTCCAAGTGGGAAGGAAGGAATCCTAATCCTACTAGAATTGGAGGAGGACTCCTCCTCTCCTCCCCACTTCGGCCCACCCAAAGGGGAAAACCCTAGGGCGCAGCCTCCTCCCTCCCTCCTCCTATAAATACTAGAGCTATTGAGGTTTTTTGGACACACACAAATCGGCCACGACTGCCGCTCTTTCCTTCTAGATTTGTTTCTCCTCTAGTCTAAATCGGCGGTGCTTAGGCAAAGCCCTGCTACATTAGTTCACCACCACCACGACCACGCTGTTGTGTTGGAGAACTCATCTACCTCTCCGTCCCTCTTGCTTGATCGAGAAGGCGGGGATCACCATCGAGTTGTACGTGTGCTGAACGCGGAGGTGTCGTCCGTTCGACACTAGATCGGGATGGATCGTGATAGGGTCGCGGGACGAATCATGATAATCGCGGGACGGGCTGCGATTTGGATCGTGAAGATGTTGCACTACATCAATCGTGTTATATGCGCTTCCGCTTAACAATCTACAAGGGTATGTAGATTCACTCTCCCCTCTCGTAGATGATCATCACCATGGATAGGTATTGCGTGTGCGTAGGAAATTTGTTCTTTCCCATGCGACGTTCCCCAACAAAAAGTTGCTGCACTAAACAGATTTAGAATATATTACAATACATTACAAATAGTGAGTGTGGAATAATGGTGGTATGGAGCGCGTAATCACCCTAGGAAATTGATAATAAGATCGGTAATCATTCTTGCAATTTTATATGAGGGACAGGCATGAGCTAACATACTTTCCATACTTGGGGTCATATGAACTTATGATTGAATCTGTAGCAAGCATCCGCAACTACTTGATATTATTAAGGTAAACCAAACCATATCATTAAACATCAAGTCCCCTTTACTCCCATACACAAACAACTCCCATACTTGGATGTAAGCTTCTGTCGCTCTAGCCACCCACTATAAGAGAATCATTAACATACTGCAAACCCTACAACTAGAATTTCATCACGTGTTCGCTGCACGAAGGCACCATAGGACATCACCAAAATAAAACATACACTCAAATCAATCAAGATCATCAATCAACTGAAAGGACAACATAAATCTACTAAAACATGATAGGATTGCAACACATCATTGATTAATAATATGTGGCATGAAACACCATGTTTAAGTAGCACAATACTGCAGGGTGCGGGAGAGTGGACCGACATACATAGATGAGGGTAGGTGATGGAGACTGTGATGTTAATAAAGGCGATCACGATGGCGATGGTTCCTCTGGCGGCACTCCGACGCTGTTGTAAGAGATGGGGAGAGGGTCTCTCCCTTAGGCTTCCTCCTCCATGGCCTCTCCCCATCTAGGGAGAGGTTCTCCATGTAGTCCTTGGCTTCCATGGCACCCGGAGGGGCGAGAGCCCCTCCGAGATTGGATCTCTCTCTTTGTTTCTCTCCTGTTTTCGTTGTTGTTTTCTAGCTCTTCACCGTTTCTTAAATACCCGAAGATCCGTAACTCCAATCAGGCTGAAATTTTGAGGGAATTTTTATCATAAAAAATATATTTGTCACGGCCAATGGCGAGCTCCACTGAGTTAAGGGCTGGTCACAAGCTATCAAGGTGCGACACCACCCCTGGCCGCGTCCTCTTAGCTTGTGGGGCCCTGAGGCACCATCTTACATTGATTCCGACTCCCAAAATTCACATATATTCCAGAAAAATACCCACAAATTTTTATCGCATTTGGAGTCCGTTTGATATAGATTTTCTATGAAACAAAAAAACCACATAAAACAGGAACTGGCATTGGGCATCGAGTAAGTAAGTTAGTCCCAAAAAATTTATAAGATGTTGCCAAAAGTATATGAAAGTTGTAGAATATTGGCATGAATACTTCAGAAATTATTGATACATTGCAGACGTATCAATGGGCATTCGTGGGATCATGCGTGAAGAACAAGAAGCTGCAGAGTCATCATTGCTCCATCTACTCGTTGTGAAAACAATGCTGCTCCTGAAGATAATGTTCCTCATGAAGACAATTCTCAAAAGTAGAAACAAAGTCTTCTCCCAGCTCAGGAGTTGCTAATGTAGTATAAATAGAGAATATGCTCATCCTCTTAATTTCTTAATATCTAAGCGAGTGGCCTAATTTTGTGGGAACTTTGCTTTTGTGTCTAGCTCAGAGCCCACCAAAGTAGATGAAGCCATCATGGAATCAGAATGAATTCAAGGTATGCAAGAAGAGCTTCATTAATCCAAGCTCAACAGCGTATGTGAAGTCGTCAAACGATCAAAACCACGCAAGCACACTATCATTGGTATGAAGTGGTTATACCGCAACAATCAAGATGAATTTGGCTAGGTGGTTAGAAACAAGGCTCGATTTGTAGCTGAGGCTATACATAGGTTGAGTGTATTGATATTGATGAAACATTTGCACCTGTTGCTAGACTTGAAGCCATCGGCATACTGCTTTCTTATGCTAACCACTATGATATATGCTTATATCAAATGGATGCCAAAAGTGCATTCCTTAATGGTAAGATTGAGGAACAAATATATGTTGCTCAACCATGAGGGTTTGAAGATTCAAAACACCATCATATGGTTTACATGCTCAAAAATGCATTCTATGCCCTCAAGCAAGCACCAAGGGCTTGGTATGACAGACTTAAGGAATTTCTCAAGGAGAAAGGCTTCAAACCTAGTTCACTCAATCCTACACTCTTCACTAAATCATATGATGGTGAAATGTTTATATGTCAAATCTATGTGGATGGCATTATGTTTGGATGTACTAACAATAGATATAGTGATGAGTTTAGCTTCATGATGCAAGAGAAATATCAGAAGTCATATATGGGAGAGCAGAAGTACTTTCTAGAGCTTTAGATTCAATAGCAGCCAAATGGAATCTTCATATCTTGGGAGAAATACCTCAAGGATTGCCTCAAGAAATTGGGCATGCAAGATTGCAAGGGATACAAGACGCCAATGCCAACAAACAACCACCTCTACACTAATGAAAATGGTAAAGATTTTGATCAAAAGGTATATAGCTCCATGATTGGATCTTTATTGTACCTATGTGAATCTAGGACAAACATAAGGCTTAGTGTTTGTATGTGTGCCTGATTTCAAGTGGCACCAAAGGAGTCACATCACCTTGCTGCGAAGCAAATACTTTGATATTTGGCTCACACACCTATCCTAGGATTATGGTATCCAAAGGGCTCGAAGTTTGATCTCATTGGCTATTCAGATTCAGATTTTGCTAGTGAGAGAGTTGATCACAAGTGCACATGAGGCACTTGTCACTTTCTAGGTCGATCTCTTATATGTTGGGCTTCTAAGAAGCAAAACTGTGTATCACTCTCCACTATTGAACCCGAATAGATTGTAGCTAGTGCATACTGCACTCAGCTTCTATGGATGAAGCAAACACTCAAGGAATACAACATCAACAAGAAGAAAGTACCACTCTACTGCGACAACGAGAGAGCTATCAAGATCGCCTACAACTCAGTATAACACTTGAAGACAAAGCACATTCAGTTACGTCATAATTTTTTTTCGTGATCATGTGTTGAATGGAGACATCGTCAACGAACTTGTGAAGTCAGAAGAGCAATTGGATGATATCTTCACGAAGCCTTTGTATGAGAATAGGTTTTGCAAGGCGGTGTGAGCTAATTATCTTAGAATCCTCAATTGTCCAATGAATGGACACACATCCTAACGCTTATGCACTCTGATAACTTTCATGCACAACACATGAAGTAACGTATGTATTCAACTCATGAAGAATACACTCGTGTGAATATATATACAAAGAATATGACTTCAACGCACCATGATAAATGTGCGCCCTGTCTGGGTCAAACATTCTTATACGATGGGTAACGCAACCAATCACTCTTGAAGACATTACTTGCATCTTTGCATTTTTATCTACGTCTTTGAGAAATCAAGTTTATCTTTGAATTGTGTGTTTGTCTTCGTACTTGTACACTTGTCATTTAGATATACCATATTTGATACTTTGGAGTTCACTCCCCTACAACGTCTTCCCTATAGCTATATCTTTGAATTTTTATCTAGGGAAATGTGATCAAACCCGCAAACCTCATCTATGCTTATCTCTCCTAAAACTGTTGAACTCCACTCATATGCATTTTACTTGACACGTGTTGATCGTCTTCATGGTATCCATGGCCGTAGAAGACAAATCCAACCAAATGTTTACAATTTCATTATTATCTTTTACCACCCTTATCGCAACAACTTCCCGCGCTCGGCACTTTAGTTAAGAGATAGTGGGTTGTCAGATGTGATGCATGCGTGCCATGCGTCCCACTAAGCCAAAGAGTCAGGGGCATATCCATCCAAAATTGTTGAACCGTTCCAAATTCAGCCCTCCTTATAAATACAAATCCCTAGCTCATTTATTATTCTTACCTCTCTCGTCTTCACTCTCGAGGTCGAAACCCTAGCATCGCCACTGGAATTGATTATCGCCAAAGGAGAAGCACTTAGCTGCGGTGACATCTTCATCACCGTACTCACGCTGGCCGCAATTGTCTTAGTCTCATCGAGCTATTTTTCATGTTCTTCGTCGCAATAAATATACGCTGATTTTTATCGCTCGTTTGATCCAAAAAATTACCAAATATTTTTGAATGGTGTTTTCCACTATCTCTATTTTCTAAATTATTTTACGTATGTTGAAACTATGGGTTGATTCCTCATTTGTGCAATTTCTTGAATTTGCATAAGTCTGAAATCACCTTATCTTGAGAAAAAGTGAAAGTCTTGGTGAATGAGGTCAATATCTTCAGACCATGGTTTTGTATTCAAAATCTTTTGAGAATGCATATGCCCCTTTCTATTCCCCTCGCATCTCTAATTCTTTTACAGGTACATGTTCGCAACAAAATCCTTTGGATCTCATAGTCTCAGTTCATTTGCAGACTACTTGCAGATACACCTGGACTCACCTGGGGCTAGTTCTCACTTACACCATCCTATGAAGCCTTTGCTTAACTCAAAGATAATAGCGAGAAATAAAGCACCTAAGAAAGGTGGGAGGCAAAGATGTGTGAACACAACCAAAGATCTTCCGCCTACACTGTATGAGAGATACAAATGTGACCATGAACAGAACTACAACAATCGAAATAATCGGATCCAACGGATCCAAAGATATTTAGAAGAGGATAGGTTTTATTACCACTTTATCACTGCAGAATACCCTGAGAAAATGGAGAAAAGTCCCAGTGGACTGACATTGTATACAAGAATATCCATACGAAGGCAAAGAATGAAACCATCAAGATTGGCTTATTCCCATGTATGGCCAGGCCACCTATGCCAAAGCATCCAGATCCAACAAGCATCCTTGAGTGTCTTGTTGCTGAAGGAACTTCTGAAGAGGATATATAACAACCTCATGTCACTCAAGTGAAGCCGATGCAAAAAAAAACAAAGGCTTCAAATACTGTAGCCACAACACCACAAACTTCACGATCAAGGCTAGCTGAACCAGCTAAGATGGAGGATGAGTCACGCACTACAATATGGATGAAAAGGAATTTTTTCTGCTCGTGGCATGAAGCCATCCGTTACCTTGATTTACAATGTCAAATTGATTGAAATTTCTGATGAGGAATTCAATGATGAAGCTTTGGCGAAGCTTATCCAGCAAATGAAGGAAGAGGCCAAACATGTCGAAGACTTGCCTCTATTTGATGCAAATATCCTCAACCAGATATCCTCAACCAATTCATTGACGAATGGTTTGTTGGCCTCTCAATCTCCATTGATGCCCTACAAATTCCTATTGAGCCCAGTGTCACCTTCCAAGGGTTGATGAATGAAGAACTATTGGTTGTACAGAAGGTAGTTCAGCAACTCGACAAGATTCCCCATGAAAGGTTGTCTTCAAAAATAACATGCGTGAGTTGGTTGTCGAACAATTCGAATGCAATCAAATGATGATGGTATATTTGAAAATTGAGTCTGAAAGGCATCGTGAACTCGCCAAAGGCACCCTAGTGCGTCTGAAAAAGAAATCTGAGAAGATGGTCTATGCTCACAACGAGATGCTGAAGACAAAAGCACTTGGCCAGCCAACTCTTGACCCAAGAATCATTGAGAGATGAAGGAAAGCTTCTATGTCTTCGAGCCAGTGTGGACCATGCAGGCAAGCCACACCAAGCGTTATGTTCCTAGATGGCTTCTATCGCTCAAGGACATCTCCTCCTTCCTCTGCTATGTCCAGCAAGAAGGAAAAATAATCTAAGGATGAAGCCGAAAAGAGAAAATATGTCCCAGCTGCTTAAGCCATCCTACGAACAAGCTAGAGATAAGGAAGACAAAGTCTTCAAGATTGGCCCAAGTTCCCAAGCCCCCTTAAGTTCCCTTTGCCACTCCACTTGCTCGTGTGGAGCCCCTGCTAGTGACGCCTGACTCCATGGCTCCTTTTGCATCTCAGTATGTTTATAGACACATAATTCTTCATGAGTTTGCTACCATTGAGGCTTCAACAACTGATGATATCCTAGCTACTGAACCCACCACAGCTGAATACATTCCTTTTGCTGAAGACAATATTGCAAAAGACCAAGTGACTCAAAATGATGCACGGTCGGTATCATCACCACTGCCAACTGTTAGTGAACATGTGGACTTTGGCTTTCCTCCGACACTAATCATCCCTGATGCGTTCTAGGAAGAAGTCCACCCCAACACCCCCTTACATGAAATCATTCCTTGCATTCTGCCTACTCCTTTTTCAACTCTAGTGCTGCAATCGCCTTAGTATCCATTTGAAGGAGAGGATGTTGACACCCCTGATCATACGTCGTGTCACGCGCAAGATGCAATACTATCCCTATTTTGGCTTGATAGCCTCGATAGGGATAGAAGCAGATCCCGTTGTTTCGCAAAAATGGATATCGTTACAAGTACATGTAAAGAGGAGATGAGTATATGGAATCGGCTCACACTCGCCAACAACTAAATCATGATCATCCCAAATACAAATATTCATTGCAATCATCATACATAAAGCAGGGTCCGACTACGGAAGAAAACAAACGATAAAAGTGACATCCGTCCTTGTTAATCCCATGTTGCCGTCCTGGAAACCATCCTATGATCGATGATGATGATGAAGAAGAAATCCAAATCAAACAAGCAACACTCTCACATCAAAGCATCACATTACTTGTACCTGCAACTATTGTTGTAGTAATACGTGAGCCACAAGGACTCAACAATCTCATTCCGAAGGGTATTAAGACTAGTAAAGCTTAATGTGTAAGGTATGGTTAAGTCATGAGGTTGTAACAACGCTACGAATTTATTTGAGTGGCTAACTTACAAGTATAAGAATAAGAAGAGTGATCTACGCATAAATGAACATGAACTAATAACAATTAAGAACTGATCATGAACACCTACTTACGAGTCAATCATAACCCCAGCGTGTTCCCTTCTTGGTTCAAACCTCACAAGAAGATACGATCACGATTACACACATGGTTGGTGTACATTATTTGATATACTTCGAGTTTGCTACGAGTGGTGTTAAACAAATTTCAAGTTGCCACATAACCGCGGGCACAGATCTCAGAAAGATTTAAACCTGCAGGTGGTGCTCCAACTCGTCCATCACAAACTAGCCACAAGCTGCATGGAATCCCGGTGGAGAATGTTAAGCTCGAGATATCCCAAAGTATCTTTGGATCCTGTTGCACAAGACATTCGAGAAAGCTTAAACAAATTCATCAAGGCCACCCGACGTGTCGATGAACCCAATAGGAGTTGTGTATCTCGTTCTCAGGACACGACTGAATGGGAAAGCCTACGAGTAAAACCAAACCATGAGTTTCCCCGCGGTGACCCACAGTCCACTTGTTTTGGGCCGACACTCATGAGGATCACTTTCGTGAATTGTTGTTTAATTGTCCACGGGTGGTGGCGGGTCCTTATGCAATTTTATTAGTTATTAGGAAAATTCAGTACCAATGTTGGGCCTTTCCAAAAGAGTTTTATTCCAAACAAAAATCAATGGGCTCCCCATAACAACCCCAAGCATGTTCGGTGCGCTCAATATGGAGCATAACACCGGTACACAAGTAAATAGGCACGCAAAGCTGGAACAAAACACCGAGAAAAGGGCCAAGCCTTCCACCTTTTACCAAGTATATATGTGTATTAAATTAAATAGCAATAATATCGTGATATCCCAAGATATCCATGTTATCACATGGAAACAAGATGGACCCGTAACAAGCAACACTACAAGAAGGGTTGAACAAGCGTTAACTTATCCAAACAATGGTTTCATAGGATGTGGAGGGCTTAGAGGCTTTTCGTGGCAATGTTGGGAGGCTTAACATTCAAGTCGTAGGTAACGAGACATAAAGATAGAAGAGATACAACTAACATAGCAATGATAGTAGTGGTATCCAGGGAAATGATCATCTTGCCTGAGATCCCGCTTGGAAGAAGAACGAATCCGTGAAGTAGACGAACAGGCATATTCGTACGAATCCTCACACTCTCAAACAGTTTCGAAACGCTATGGAGAAGAAGCAAATATGGAAACTAACAAATTATATGGTAAACACCACAACATATTCATGACATCATGAAAAATCAAATATGATGCATGTCTTGTTTAAGTAGGTGTGGCATGGCAGAATGCAACAAACAAATACTACAAGTTAAGTGAATCTCAATATGATACGATTGCATATTCATGAAACTCCACGATCAAATTACTTTGTTCATTCTTGTTTATTTACCCAAGAAGTTTAAATGTTGTTAAACATGTCTAGAGGTGATGCATAAATGACTACATCATCTAGGCATTTTAAATGACGTCAGAAACAATGTATAACATTTCCAAAACAACCCCATGTGCATAATATGAATTTGATCTAGTTTTGCATAAACATATTTTACACTTTTTAAACACAAAAATAAATTGCCTGATGTTATTCGACACATTTTTCGAGGAAAGTGACAAATATAAAATATTTTAATTGGAGCTATGGTTAAATAAATATGACTTAAAACATTTCACATGACATTTATGAAAATTAATGCAAATCGTAGGTTTAAACATTTTTAACATGGTTGATAATTGAATATTATGAATCTACATATAAATTTAGACAAGTCTCATACATGAATTGTTTTAATCCGATGCACACTTTACTTTATATGAATTTGCAAAATGCAACATTTTACAGAAATTTGAGCAGTTTTAATATATAGAAAAGAAATAAAACAATAGGGAACACAAGATGGGCCAACCACTGCCAATGTCCAGCGGGCTCCAATTGCTGAGGTGGCAGAGTAGAGGTGTGGAGAGCATGTGAACAGGGAGAAACAAAAAATTATAAAATAGAAATGTTGCGACCTTCTTTTGAACCAAGGACCTCCTAGATGCAAAACCTTGGCAGTGACCAGAGAGCTACCCCAGGTCTGCGAGAGAACACTAGTTTGACTTTAAATGAAACAGTTAGCAAATCATCCTCAAGAGGCAAAATCATAGAAAAACAAAATCTTCAATTGTTGGGATTTGATCCCTTGACCTCCAGGTGTCTACAAGCTTTGTTAGCCACTGCACCACATTTTAGTTCATGATGCAAAAGGGGTACAAATGATAATCCATGTACTATAACGGATCTAAATCAGCATCATGCTCGGCAGCCAGTCAGACTAGGATGGAGGTTCTGGTACAATGCGACTTTGACTGAAGAAAAGATGAAGTGGGTGGCGCAGGCTCACCTCAGGCCAGATCAGGTCGGTTGGTGGATCTGCGAAAGGCAGGCCGGCGTGGAGGTGGCTAGGCTTGGGGCACTCGTGACCTACATGAGCGCTGGAGCTGGTCCTTGGTTTGGTCAAAACTCGCGGCTGGTGCTAACGATGCAGGGGATGGGTTCACGTGTGTGTTTTCCTTTGCATCTACTGTAACTAAAAAAAGGAAGAGAGGACAGATCCAACTACAAATATGGACCCTCTAATTATGTCATCATTGATCTAAATATGTTGTTAACGAAACTGATCCCTCGCTAACGAAACCCACATCGCTAATAACGAAACTTGACCCCCTGTCGGTATCGATTGGGAACCGCTCCCACGCTCGTTCGCTCCCACACCCCCACCGCTCGCCCACTCGACCCCGCCGGTGTCACCACTTGCACCCGCACCCGTTGGTGCTGCCGCTCTTCGCTCTCCCCCGCCCGCTCGGCCCTCGCCGATGTGCTGCCACTCGCCCCAACAGTATCACCGCTCCGCTCGACCCAACAGTACCGCCGCTCCGCTCGCCCCAAGAGAGTGGATGAGCCATGGCCTGGGACTGTGATCATCTCCTGATCCGTGGCCCAGGATATCGGGATCTCTAGTAGGCGGCGTGCACGATGAGTAAATGAAGGATGGGGGCAAGGCCATGGCTGTCCCCTACCTCCAACTATGCTTTCCTCGATCTCCATCGACGATTACGGCTCCTGTGCTCCAGATATTGGCCTAGGGCATGTGGGGGATTTGGAGTCACTATTTGTTGGAATATAGTTCCTAATGCAGCCTATGAGGAGGTAAAAATCTATGCTCCCAACCGCCATGCACAAGCGTCCATATTGTCTGCTGCTTTTTACCATTTCTAGATCTGCCCAATGCAGCATCTACGTCATGGAGGAGGTTAACGACAACGAGATTCCTGTGGAGCCCCTTCGTTTCCCGCTGGTGGCGGTAGGAGCTGAAGAGCTACCACCCATGGCGGTGACTAGCATAGATGGGCAGATCTATGCAACTAAGGAGGGATTTGCGGGTGGAAGAGAGGATGAACAATAAGCATCCGAGAAGTCAATTGACCAGAATGGTCCAAAGACCCCATGCTGGAGTACAAGGCAATCTCTTGGCTTATGCTCTTTGAATCTCGGGAGTATTTGTTCATTTTACATTTAGTTAGAGAACTGATGACCTAAGATGCAAAATTTTTAAGTGCATTTTAGGTGCATATGATTGAGCTAAAAAACACAGAAGTTAAGAGTGTGATAAAAATGTTCTGACCTGTTTGCTTTCACTCTATCATGGTGGTGAGACAGACTAGGCCCGACCATATGCCTAAAAGGAGTAAAAATCATGGAAATTTGGCGCATTTCTGTTTTCTCTATCTAGATAAAATGTTCATGTCTTATGGTATTGCAAAATAAATATCGTTGAACCTACTTTTTGTACAGAGGATATATTGAAGAACGAACCAATTATGAAGATAATCGCATGCACCTGTGATTCAAAAAAACATGAGCAATATGATTATTTGTTACATTTGCATACTTGATGCTGAGATGAACGGGCTTGTAGCGCACCTAAGGTGGAACAATAAGAGTAAAAAATATGGACTACCAGATGGAAGCAACCATGAAAGTTTACATCGTAATTTTGCAATGCATGATGCGAAAAAAACAATTGATGTACTTAACCATATGCAGCATAAAACGCGTGGTTGTAAATGTTGATTTTTTATATGTAAAATTCGGGGTGGGAATTTGTACAGATGCTCTAGGAAGGGCGCCTAACCCTGGCAGTCCCAGCGCTCTTTTGTTTGAAGCCCCAAACCATAGAACAAAACTTTCTACGACATATTTTACGAAAAAAAATTATACTACAAAAACATCTATGAAGAGCTAATTTTAGCCAATTCCTTCTCTAGGTATTAGAAACATGACATTACAAATTATTGTCTATCCAGCTGGTGAAACTTTGTGTATGTTTCTCTTTGATCTTGAACCTGAGAAGCTTTAGATCCTGTGTGAGAAAGTATCTCCATGCTTTCACTGTTTGAGTCTGTTCCCTAAAGACTTTATTATTTCTCTAAATTCCTATGTTCTAGCAACCCAAGACGATGATTTATTGCGAATTGCTTTGGCAGTTGCTCGTGGCCAATATAACATCTTCATAAACTGAGGTACCTTGTTGTCTATTTGACAGTGGTGAACTCCAACAGTCTTGTGTAATTGAACAAGTCACAATGCTCTTGAGAAAGCTATCCATGGATTCGCTAAGAAACCATGGGAGATTTTGATCGTGCCTGCAATTGCTACAAGCTTTGACTGCTAGCACAATAACCAATTTCGTTCTCTGCATTTCAGGGTAGACCATTCTACAATGCGTTCTTAGCTATCAAGCGTCATGTTGGCAAGATATGCACTCGCGGTACGTTCGAGCAGTTTGGTCATATACTGTATGTGTAGCATCGAAAGTATGTCTAGAGGGGGGGGGGGGTAATTAGACTACTTGCCAAGATAAAAACTTAGCATTTTCCCAATTTTAGTTGTGGGCCAGTTTTAGCAATTATGGCAAGTCAATTACACCCTACACATGTAGTTCTAAGAGTATAGCAACGGAATGTAAAACATGCAAGTGTAAAGTTAAGGAGTAAGGTAGGGAGATCAAACACATGATGTTGATACGAGGATTTTTGGCTTGTTTCGATAGGTGGCACTATCGTACGTCCATGTTAGTGGAGACATCAACCCATGGAGGGTAACTGCTGCAAGAGTCCACGGAGGGATCCACCCACAAGGGGTCCATAAAGAAGCGGCCTTGTCTATCCCACCATGGCTTCCACCCACGAAGGACTAGCCTTACTCACGGTAGATCTTCACGAAGTAGGCGATCTCCTTTCCCTTACCAACATCTAGATTCAACTCCACAACACAAAGTAGGAGGTTCCCAAGCAACACCTAACCAATCTAGGAGGAACCACCCTCCAAAAGGTAATAGATGTGGTATAACGATGAACTCCTTGCTCTTTTGTTTCTAAAGATAGTCTCCTCAACATAAAATCACTCTCTCATAGAATAGGCATGGGTAGGAGAGATTGATTTGATGGAAAGCAACTTGGGGAGGCTAGAGATCTAGTTTCAAATGATTGGATTGAAATATCTTGGTCTCAACACATCAGTAGCTGGCTCTCTCTAAAAAAATGGATCTGGCAATGAAGTGTGTGTTCTGAGTGCTTCTCTTTCGAATGAGAGGTGGATGAAAAGGTATATATAGGTTGTTCCCAAAATCCAACAATTACACCGAAAATGGCCAACTCGGTGACACTGAAGTCATCAACTCGGTGGTACCAACTTGCACTAAAGGCAGCAACTTTTGAATCTCGGTGGAACCGATATACTTAACTCAGCGACACTGAAAAGGTGACACCGATACTCAAACTCGGAAATTCCGATTTTGTGTACCGAGGCAACAGAAAGTTGGTCACCTGAACTCGGTAGCACCGACATGGTTTCGGTTGCACCGATTTCGTGGCTTTGGCTAGGGTTCTGTCTGAGATGAAAATCGGTAGGTCCGAAATGAGAAAGTTTGTGGCACAAATTTTGAATATGTGGCTATGGACAGAATGGTTATGTGGGAAAAATGACTGAGTATTTTTGGTGGCTATTTCTGAGCACTTGAGCAACAAGTTCATTTTAATACCTCTCCTCCTTTTAATAGTATTGGCTTTCCTATGGACTCAAAAGTGATTTCTCACAAATATAAAATGAAGAGACTTCTAGCATGAAGCTTGGGACAATCTTATTCCTTTCTTGCATCAAGGGGCATCTCCACATAAGCCTTTAGCCAAAGCATCTTTTGAACTTTTCTGTAATATACTTGGAAAAACATATTAGTGCAATGATGCATATGTTCTGCTCAATTATGAAAACCACCGTAGGGAGCAATTGTGCTTTCAATCTCCCCCTTTGGGTAATTGATGACAATATATAGATCAAAGCTTCGACAATAGATATAATCAATGATTAGCATCGATGATTTGAGAAGTATGTGAAAAGCAAGAGCTCCCCCTAAATTTGTGTATTATTTATAATTTGCGTTTGAATGCAAATGCACAATCACTTCAGATCATGGATCACTCTTCCATGCCACATACATCTTGGTGGTGCGCATACATGATAAGAATCAATAGTAATGCACATGACATCCAAAAGTAAGTGAATGATCATCACATGATAAATATAATAACATAGCATCAACCAAGCCAAGCATATGATCAAACACAGGAACAAGTATAATGTCATCCAAAAGACCAATGTTTTGAAAAAACAAAATGAGAGCAAATAAATTCAAAACCTCTCTCTCTCGAAGCCATATGATCCATACAATTCTCCGCCTTTGGCAACAAGTTACCAAAAAGTTCAAAAGTATAGGGCTAATCGTCTCTCTGGGCAGCTGATGATGGAGTCAACAGAAGAGCGTCCACGAAGGCTTCTGCTGAATGTCCTAGAGCTGGAGGAGTGGATACTGGAGGTGCTAGAGCTGGGGCTGAAGCTGAAGGTGCAGATGCATGAGCTGATGAAGTTGGTCTTGCTTCTGACACTAGCACAGCTACTGACCGGGGCTTTGTGTTGAACTTAGTGGTAGTGCGAGGAGGTGAATCTTCATCATCACTAGTAGAACTGGGTGTTTTCACACCATCAACTTCATGCTTGAGTTGATCAACACTAGCAGATATCTCAGTCACTTCGACATCGAAATCATGGAACTTTGTTTCCACGATCCTCTCCAAACTCTTCTGATTTTGTAGAATGTCCGATATGTTCTTCTCCATTCCTTGGACAGAGCTAACAAGAAAAGCCAGTTGCCCAGCTTGAATTCTGAGCTATGGTACTGGTGGCGGCACATTTCTAGCAGCCTCATCTTCTGCTGCCTCTGCTACCATTCTAACTGCACCTGAGCTGGGATCATTTTCAACCATCACCACTTCATTATCTTCAAATTCTGGCTGAAGGGGCAAATGGGGACGATCAAGTAGATATGCATGCTTACCTATCTTGGCATTGATAAGCATCTGGTTGTATGGGGCATATCCATAAGATCTTTTCTCATCAGCGACAGTCCTTTGGATAGTCTCTACTATCAAGTCCATCACTCTGAATCTAGTGTGAGTGTTCAAATGGTGCAGCATGTTGATGGAGTGACCTGTAATCATTTTCTCATGACCTAATTTAGGCATCAAGGTGTGTCTCAGAATGGTATTGGTTGTAGGTATCCCTTGTTGCAAGTAATACACTGAGCCCATCTTGCGAGTTGCCAAAAACTTGTGAGGAATTGGCTTGTACATGTTGTACATGGACTTGTGACTCATCTTCTGCTCAGAGTATACATAAACATCACTCTTTTTCTGCTTGGGGGAACAAATGATAGAGGCCCACTCATCAACACTTCATTCATACTTGTGACCATCAGTCATCCAGACAATAGAACCATCATCATAGAAATGAATAGTTGAATATAATTGCATGATCAGTTCATCATTCCTTGTGGTCATCTCTTTCCCAATAAAATCTTCAATGTCCACAGACTTGAAATTATCTTGCACACGGGGAAAGAATTTTCATTGTCTTTGATGTAAGCCCAGTCAACATATCTAATATCACTAATAGGTGGACCTTTGTCATACAAAACAGCCTCGTAAAAATCTTGTTTTTCCTTGGTGTGAAACCTTGGATCAACAACAGTTCTTCTTCTTATGGCATATGGATTTGCAGCTCCCCATTTCCTCAAACATGCATCTTTCCTCTTCCTCATATCTTCATCTACTGGATGAGCAGCATTGTGCAGTGGCACATTGGGTCTTAGCTTTCTAAGAATAGGTATTGTCTCTTCTTCTTCCTCTGCAGCAAATGTACTCGAAGCAGGACCTTTATTCTTGGCAGCTGAAGGAATGTCCTTTGTAGACCTTTTGGAAGCTACAGCCTTTTTAGCCTTAGAAGCAGGCTTAGGAGCAGATTTCTTGGGCATATCATCAGCCATGAGCTTCTTCTTCTGAGGAGGAGGAGGAGGGGCATCAGATCGGATCTCATCTTCTCCAACGACATCTTTAGGGTTCTCATACATGGAAGTAGGTCTTCCAACAACATCAATCACCCTCTTCCTAGCTCTCTTCACACCAGCCTTCTTAGGAGGATTGTCAAGGGAAAGTGTCATCCCTTGCCTTGCAAATTCAGGAGGTCTAATATCAGCAGGCATAGCATACTCTTTCCTCACAGTATTCTTGACAGGAGCTTTCGCTTTCAGCTTCTGAGGAGCTAAAGTTGCCTCTGGCACAAAATCTTAATCCTCTTCATCTATGTTAAGCTTCTTTCTGGTCCTTATAGCAGCCTTGAGCAAGCTATGAGAACTCGGGGTACCTAGATCATAAGGTGACCTCTCAAGACTTATGCCTGAGTCCATCTCAACACTGTCCTGAGTGAAGTTGTTTTGGCTATCTTCAGATCCTAACATCCTGACAGACAAAGCAGACAAGCAACTAACATACCAGCAGACAAGCAGCCCTGTGAAATAGATATAGAAGAGCCGAAGGGTTGATTGTTAAAAAACACAGAAGGTTTTCAGAAATTTGAACAAGGAAATCCTTAGTTTTAGCTTTCTACACATCAAATTTTGATAGCATCGAGTCTGAATTTTTGGAGTCACCAAAATAGATGAACTTCTTCACAGAGACTTGGCAATCAACTCGGTGGAACCGAAAGTGATAACTCGGTCTCACCGAGTTCATTCTCACAAACCCTAGATTCGAAATCGGTTGAACCGACTTTTGTGATTCGATGTCACCGAGATGTGTTCTGCGGACGGCTAAACCTAAACTTTTTTGATTGCTGATCTACGAGAACTTCTAGTGGAAAGGAGGGTTTGCACATGGTGGCTATGAGATGAAGATTCTTAATGCGCACAAGTCGGGTCAATGGAGCACAAGAGGAGATCAGAATCGTACCCTAGCTCGGTGGCGGTCCGACTACGGTGGCGACGATGGTGAATCCCAAAGGCGGGTGCTCGGGGATGCAAAGGTGATGACTAGGGTTCTTTCAGCGGCAACTAAGGGTTTGGGAACGAAATGTTTGAGGAGTTAATTTGGAAATATACGGTCCACGAGGTTATATACCCGTCGTTGTCGGTGTCACCGAGATTACGAAATCGGTGTCACCGAGTTCCTCTGCTGTCAGCTGGCTGGGAAACTCGGTGTAACCGAGTTCGTGATTTTGGTGGTAGCGAGATTGAAAAACCAAATCTACTTTGGAATTCGGTTTCACCGAGATTTTGGGATTGGTTTCACCGAGATTCACAAAGAGGTTTTGGAAGGCAGCCTTTGACGATGCTAAACTCCGAGTGCTCCTTCACACAGAGGGATCAAAAAGTGTTTGTTCAAGGTTTGTGATGAAGCATGAATAGAACTTGAGATGTGAAAGCATAGATAGCTAGAGGAGGGTCCTAGGCATTTTTGTCCATCCAATTGGAAAAATATAAATCAAGATCCAAATAACAACAATTGTATGTCCTCAAATGAGCAAAAATACGGAGAGCAACATTCTCACACAATAAGATGATGGGTAAAACGTGGTGAACATGCACAAACATTCTAGCATCTATCAAGTGCTTGGGCAATGAAAAAGTCATCTATATATGAGTATATTGACTTAGGAGCCAAGTACGCATATTTGATCATAAGTCCTACTCATCGTTAAGCACAAGTGGGGTTACCACTCTTAAATAAAGCATTAATGTGTTCATATCCTTAGGTGATGTTTATACTCAAGATTTAGAGTAAATCTCCCCCTTGATATGACATCCCCCTAAGAGGGATAAACTAACCTTGGGTTTTGTCGTAGAAGACTTCAAGTAGGTGAAGTAGTGGTGGATACTCAATGTTGATGAAGATCATCTTGAGTTCGGAGCAATCCTTGTTGTTCCTAGCTCTTCTCACCTACATGGGTTAGTCCCAAAACACAAGGAACATATGCAAGAATATCTATGGACATGGAGTGGAATACAAATGGGATGATGTCCAAATATACATTAATTACCTTGTCCCTTCCTTACCTTTGAGGGAATGTGTGCCTCCTTGAACTAATGCATATGGTTGAGGTTTATTGCATATAGTTCTTGCCAAAATGAATAAGAGTGAAATTTATTCGTGGAGTCACCCCTCAAGAACTTTAAAGTTCCTCCTCTTGGTGATCCACATCAACTTGATGGGAATCCTTGGAGTTGTGGTAGAACTAGATGAGGTAGTGCTAGTAGTGTCCTTGGTAATCCATTTGACCTTGACTTGGGGTTCGTATTCAAATAAGTCAATGTCCTTTTGAAGCTTTCCCTTGCCCTTGTGGTCTTGTGGTAGAAGGCCATCTTGTGAGATTGTTCTTTGGGAGCTGTAGGATCATACTTGTCCTTTTGAGGAATAAACTTAGGAATGGGATATGGACCTTCTTCCCAATCATCTCCGTTTACGCTGAAGTAGCGAACACCTTGTTTCTTCTGATGCGCTCCTTGCTTGCGCACAATTTCCTCAAATTGCTTACTTCCGGCAAGACTCTTGAAGAAACCTCTCTCTATAATCCCTTTCATTAAATCATTTTCTTGCTCAAGTGTAACTTAGCTAAGAGAATCATTAGTGGAAACAAGAGAGCTACTAGCAACAATATCATTATATTTAGCTTTAGCATTGTTGTTACTAGATGAAGAAACTTTCTTGCCTTTGTTACTAGTGTTCTTAAGTTTAACTTGTGGAAAATAGTGGACAAGAGCAATCGTTTGACTAGATAAGAAGAACTCTTCTTTCGGAGGTCATCAATGGTTGCTTTTAGTAACTCATGCTCGTGCTCCAAATTGAGCTTCTCGAAGCGTAGCTTCTCATGAGTTCATGCAAGCTCTCTATGATCTTCTATAGTAGTTTCTTGAGATAACTTAAGAGTGTTCAATTCTATAGTTAGTCGTTCAATCTCTTTCTTATCATCATCACTTGACTTCTCTTGACTAGCTTCAATTCTATAGTTAGTCGTTCGTGCAATCACTAGTTTCATCAAAGAGTGAATCATCTTCTCCTAACAAGTCATCCTCATCACTATTAAAATCAAGATACTCACGGTATGATACCTTGGGGCCTTATGCCACGAAGCAATTTCCGAACCCGTGATACGTCTCCAACGTATCTATAATTCTTGATTTTTCCGTGCAATTATATTATCTGTTTTGGATGCTTTAAATGCATTTATATGTTGTTTTATATTATTTTTGGGACCATCCTATTAATCTAGAGACTAGTGCTCGTTTCTTTTTTCCACGTTTTTGAGTATTGCAAATAAAGACTATTAAATGGAGTCCAAATGGAACAAAATCTCTGGAAAGATTTTTCTTGGACCATAAGACATCCAACAGACTTGGAGTAGGAGGCACGGAATCTGCCGGGAAGACACAAGCCTGTAGGGCGCGCCCTAGGGGGTGGTAGCGCCCCCTCGCTTGAGGGCCCCCCTATAGGTCTCCTAACCCTATTCTTTGGCCTATAAATTTCCAAATATTCCCATATCGCCAAAAAGAGCAACGGAAATAAGTTTACACCGCCGGGAGCCTCTGTTCCCGTGAGATCCAATCTGGGAGCCTTTTTTGATAATCTGGGAGCCTTTTCCGATCTATAAACCAAAAATAAGAAAAATACTTTGCTGCAATTGATTTACTTTTGTTTCCACAATCTTTTATATCTATTTCTATCAGATCTCATCCTTGCAAATAACTGTGAAGAGGTTGACAACCCCTTTTTAGCGTTGGGTGCAAGAGTATGATTGTCTGTGTAGGTACTAGTATTGGGGCATTGCTTGTTCCTCCTACTGGATTGATACCTTGGTTCTCAACAAACTGAGGGAAATACTTATCTACTTTGCTTCATCACCCTTTCCCGTTCAAGGGAAAACCAACGCAAGCTGAAGAGGTAGCAAGAAGGATTTCCCACGCCGTTGCCGGCGAGGATATATAGGAATATCAAGCCTACTAAGTACCCATCAAAAACTCATCTCTTGAATTTACATTATTTGCCTCTCGTTTGCCTCTCCCACATTCACCAATTTGCCGTTTTATTCGCCTTTTTCTCGCTGGATCTCTTTTTGTCTACTTGTGTTACCATGTGCCTTCTATTTGCTTGCATCTTGTCTTGCTAAAAATATATTGATATGGATCCTCACCCACTTGCAAATCTTTTCAAGAGATCCAATTATGATGAACCAATTGCTAGTGAGTTGAGTGTACTTGATTATCTCCATGAAGTTTTGCTTGAGATTCGTGAATCTGAAAATTGTGATGAAGTGATTCACAATGTTTACTTGAATGAAAAGCATGATTGCAATGATATCATTATATATTATTGTAATATCAATTGTGCAAAAGATATGCAAAACAACAACCTTGGGGATGATAATTTTGTCATGTGCATTACTAATTGTAATGATCATGATTGGGTGATGCTTCTTATGATCTTGAAAATTTATTTAATCCTCATAATGAATATGTTATTAATAATAAGGTTTGCAATTGGGTCGAAAGTGGGTTTGGAAGAGTGTCAAATTTAGGTAAAAAGAAATCCACATATTTGGAGAGTGTTCAATCTTATGAATTTTTTGATAAACGTGGTTTTGGAGAGGTCATGACTTTAGTTAATGTTAATCCCACTACCTTGGAAGATTGTGAGACTTTTATGCATGTGGATCATGAAAATAGTGCTTTATGTGATAGTTATATTGTTTAATTTATTCATGATGCTACTAAAAATTATTTTGATATAGGAACACATGCTTTTACATATTGCAACAATATCAAGTTTCTTCTCTATGTGTTGTTATACTTGTTTTGCCTTCCTATGCCAATTGATTCGTGTTCCCATAATTTTTTTGCTCACAAAATACCTATACATGGGAAGTGGGTTAGACTTAAATATGCCTTCCATGTGATTTATGACGCTCTATTTATGTTCCAATTCTTTACCTTTATGCGAGCATCATTGAAATCATCATGCCTAGCTAGGGGCATAAAACAATAGCGCTTGTTCGGAGGCAACCCAATTTTATTTTTATGCTTTTGTTTTTGCTTCTGTTTTAGACTGACGCACACATTATTTCGTCTGTATCAATTTTGTTTTCTTGCTTTAATTAGTGTTTACGCCAAGTAAGACCTTTGGGATGGTCTATGGTGTTTGCAAGTTGATTTTGCTGAAAAACAGAAACTTTTGCTCTCCATACACGAATTTTGTAACTTCACTGGAACGTGAATTTGATCTGAAGTTTTTAGAGAGGGTTGGTTTACAAATTTTCCAGATCTTCCTAATTGTTCAGAATTTCTGGAGTTACAGAAGTATTCGACGTAAACAGATTGCTACAGACTATTCTGTTTTTGACAGATTCTGTTTGCTTTCTGTTGTTTGCTTATTTCGATAAATTTATGGGGTGTATGTGGGGGTATGAACCACGGAGAAGTTGAAATATAGTAAATATTACATGAATATAAATAAAGAAGGAGTTCACAACAGTACCTTAAGTGGTGATTTATTTTTCTTATACTAACGGATCTCATGAGTTTTCTGTTGAGTTTTGTGTTGTGAAGTTTTCAAGGTTTGAGTAAAGATTTGATGGACTCCGGGATAAGGAGTGGAAAGGGCCTAAACTTGGGGATTCCCAAGGCACCCAAGCCATATTCAAGGATACCAAAGAGCCTAAGCTTGGCGATGCCCCAGAAGGCATCCCCTCTTTCATCTTCAATCCATCGGTAAATTTACTTGAGGCTATATTTTTATTCACTGATACATACCCAACATATCTATAATTTATGCTTGTTCCATGATCTTTTGGGTGACATTGTTATATGCTTTGCTACACTTTTATATCATTTTACACATATTTGGACTAGCCTACTAACTCAGTGCACCTAGTGCCAGTTTCTGTCTGCTGATGTCTATTTTGCAGGGGCTTTTACCCAATTTTCCAAAGCCCGAAAAAATCCAGAAACATATATAACAAATCAGCAAAACAGAAGCTTCCGGTTTACCGAAGGAGGGCAAAAGGGGGGCCAGGGGCCTCCCAGGTAGCCTGCTGGCGCGGCCACGCCCTAGGTCGCGCCAGGAGGTCGCCTGGGTGGGTCCAACCTCCTCCGGTGCCCTCCTTTGGCCTATGTTTAGAGTGCCGAGAGGAAACCCTCACATACTTTATGGAATCACGAATTTTTCCATTGTTCCGCTGCCGCAGCGCTTCCGAAATCGGGAGCATCAGGAGACCTCTTCCCGGCACCCTGCCTGAGGGAGAATTGTCCTCCAGGAGGTTCTCCACCGCCATGGACGCTTCCCGGACGTGTCGTGAGTAGTCCTCCTCGGACGATGAGTCCAAGACCAGTGGCTATGTGATGTCTTCTCTCCAATCTTGTGCTTCAAGGGTTATTCCTTGTGAGCTGCCCTACATGATCAAGGCATCTATGTAATTCTCTTGCTATTGCTATGCTTGGTTAGTTGGGATCTGATGGATTATGAGATATGTTCAGATTGTTATGAGTTATATATTTGATTATCCTTTTATATTATGTTCCTTAGTGATTCATGCATGTTCTCCATTCCTATTTATTGCTTTAGCCAAGTAGTAGATTGTAACTTCAAGAGGGAGCGTTAGGCATGATTGTGGGTTCATGCCCCTCGATGTCTAGCTTGAGTGATGCAAACATGAGACTAGGGGATGTGCTTGTTGCCACCAGGGACAAAACTATGGTTCTTGTGACCACGGTTGCAAGGATTGTTTACCTTACGCATAGTTCATTGATGCAGTTGTCCATTGCTTTGAGTTTACACTTTGGGTGGGGCTCGCAACTTAATACTGGAGAGATGTTCTGGATAGATATCTCAAGGTGGATGACTTGTAAGTAGATGCCGATGAATAAACGATCTACTTGTCTTGGTGTACTTCCCATTACTATTGAACCTCTAACTATCAAGTAGCATAATTAGCATTGCGACATGATCATATTCTGCCAATTGCCCAACTGTGATTTGTTTACCCAAGCATATTTGTTTATCGTCTTTTGGGAGAGAGACATAACTAGTGAACATCATGTGACTTCGGTCCATATCACCATCATTATTTATAGCTCCATCATTTACCGCTTTCATATACTTTTCCGTTGCAATCACTATTACCTTCTCGCTTGTGTTTTGATCCTTTGCAAACTACAAGGCCGGAGAGATTCACAACGTCTCTGTACTCATTGGAAGCAAAGTTATTTGTTGTGTGTGTAGGTCCACGTCTTGTGCTAGCGCCATGGTGGAAGACACCTACTTGTTGAGTCTAGGAGTCCTCTTGGTTCGATAAACCTTATAGTCTCCATGTAGGGGAAATCTGCTGCTCACTACATCTCCACCTTCCACTTGGGGTATCCAACGAGGGGCGAGAAGTATATCCATCAACTAGTCATCAAGTGAATTTCTGGCGCCGTTGCGGGGGACCCCAGTCTTCAATATAGGGTAGTTGCATGCTATCTTTTACCTTTGCTTTTTAGTCTTGTTAGTTTCATTTTTAGCTTTTCGCTTTAGAGTCTTATACCAAAAACCACAAAAAAATTAGTTCCTTTGTTCTTGCTTGTTGCTGCTATGGGTTCCACCGAGAACACTAAGTTGTGTGCCTTCACTAGTTAGGCTCCTGGAAAACTTCACTCTTAGTTCGCTGCTTGGTGTCGGTGCACTAAAGACTGGGGTCTCTAGTGCCCCAGACTTGTGCACGGGCGCGAAGAACCCCCGACGGCAGGGCATGGCAGAGTCCAAACGAGACACACCCCCAAGATATCCAAGGCCCCGACAAGCCTGCCTTGCCGGGAAGACACCCAAGGCCACGTCCGTTTAATGGACGTGATGAACACACCTAGCGCAAGACCCCGGCGAGCCTCCCTCGTCGGGAAGAGAGCCGAAGCCCCCGACAAACATCCTTGCTGGGACGAAGAACTAAGGCCCCGGCAAGCACCCTTGCCAGGATGATGTGGCAAGACACTAGAGGGCGACCACCCTTGCCACAGTGCCACCGCCCCCCGAGATCCAGCACATTCCGCATGCGCCAGTGGGGCGCCCAGGTATCGAAACAGGTGGACACATGTCTTCACCAGCACTTAGCTGACAAGGACAAGACGTGCATTTAATGCACCTGACAACGGTAGATGGATAAGCATCATTCTAGGTGAACTGTAACATCTCATGAACTGCTACAGCAACAAAAGTCCTTCCCCGGCAACGCCGCCAGAAATTCTTCTTGCTACTTCTCAAACAACAGCGCCAGAAATTGACACGTTGACGGAGACTTGCTTGCGTTGGTTTTTCCCTTAAATATGAAAGGGTGATGCAACAATGGAGCAGTAAGTATTTCGCACAGTTTGAGAACCAAGGTATCGATCCTGTAGGAGGGTCTCGCCAAGTCCACAGTACCTGCACAAACACAAATGAGCTTGCACCCAACGCTTTAAAGGGGTTGTCAATCCCTTCAAGATTGTTTGCAAAGTGAGATCTGAAGGAGGAAAGTGCAACGAAGTGAAAAGTGTAAGGCTGAAAATATGATGTGGAGTAGACCCGGGGGCCATGGTGTTAACTAGAGGCTTCTCTCAAAATAGAAAATATCACGGTGGGTGAACAAATTACTGTCGAGCAATTGATAGAACCCTGCAAAGTCATGACGATATCTAAGGCAATGATCATACATATAGGCATCACGTCCGACACAAGTAGACCGATACTTTCTGCATCTACTACTATTACTCCACAAATCGACCGCTATCCAGCATGCATCTAGTGTATTGAGTTCATGACGAATAGAGTAACGCCTTAAGCAAGATGACATGATGTAGAGGGATAATCTCAAACCAATGATGAAAACCCCATCCTTTTACCCTTGATGGCAATAACACGATGTGTGCCTCGCTACCCCTTCTATCACTGGGTCAGGTCACCGCACAGTCTGAACCCAAAACCAAGCACTTCTCCCATTGCAAGAATGATAGATCTAGTTGGCCAAACAAAACCCACAACTCGAAGAGAACTACAAGGATATGAAATCATGCATAAGAGAGATCACAAGAAACTCAAATAAGATTCATAGATAATCTGATCATAAATCCACAATTCATCGGATCTCGACAAACACACTGCAAAAGAAAATTACATTGGATAGATCTCCATGAAGATCATGGAGAACTTTGTATTGAAGATCTAAGAGAGAGAAGAAACCATCTAGTTACTAGCTATTGACTTTATGGTGAACTACTCACGCATCATCGGAGAGGTCATGGTGTTGATGAAGAAGCCCTTTGTATCCGAATCCCCCCTCCGGCAGGGCACTAGAACGTGCCCCAGATGGGTTTTTGGTGGCTAAAGAGGCTTGCGGCAGTGGAACTCCCGATCTAGGTTTCTTTCTGGGGGTTTCTGAATTCATAGGAATTTTTGGCAGTGGAATTACGTCGGTTGGGCCCACAAGGAGGTCACAAGCCTGGTTGGTGCGGCCTGGGGGGTGGTCGCGCCGTCTGGGCTTGTGACACCCTCGTGGCTCTTCTGGCCTTCTTCCAAAGCTTCGGGGGTCTCTTTTGGTCGAAAAAAAATCATCGTGAAGTTTAATTCCATTTAGACTCCGTCTGAAAAAGGGCCAAAAACACGGAGAAACAGAAACTGGCACTTGGCACTGAGATAATAGGTTAGTCCCAAAAAAGGTATAAAAGGCATGCAAAACATGTAAAGTTTGACAAGATAATAGCATGAAACCATCAAAAATTATAGATACGTTGGAGACGTATCATGAACCTACCATTGAGCACTGTAGGTGACCCCTTTGCCTATAAAAGGAGGCCCATAGCTCATTCACAAGGGGGTAGAATTTTTGGAGATCGGCCAAGAAGATGGTTATCATCACTGTAAAAGAACAATAAAAGAACGCTTAATATGATTAGACGAGCAGGACGTAGGGTTTTACGCGTAAGCGGCCCGGACCTGGGTAAAAAGGCTTGTCGGGTGTTGATCGTTAGGTCTGCTCTTGACGTTGTTTTTCCCCGCCCTAAGATCACAAGGGTATCACGTTGATCCCCATAGGTGTCAATCTAGCATCACCGACATCTTCGGCGCGCCAGGTAGGGGGTGGGGAAGAGACGCGTGAATCAGAACAAGCTCAACGCCGGCTCCATCGAAGTTTGGGTGCTATGTCGCGTTCCTCCGGAAACGGGGTACCGTGACGGGAGCCTTGTTCTCCTATGGCTTCCCAAGGCCAGCGCGAGTGCGTTGCTACACGCGCTAGCGGGGCAGGGCGGCGGAGGAACCAAAAGCAGCATCGTCAGGCCGATGCGTCGCTCGAGGGCCAACGCGCAGCTGTAGAGGGCATTCCTAGGCGCTTCACACAGGCCCTGGCGCATACTCCGGCGGACGCACCTCCGCAGAGCGATGCATAGTCGTTGAGGATGTGCCACATGGTCCCGAAGCCCCGTCGGGCACTTCAGTGCGAATGTTGCACCCCTGAGAGCGTCACATTGTCGCCCAAGGATGCGCTCGGGGGCTCCGCAAGCACGGCCTAGCAAGAGAAAAGCAATGGGGTTACCCCCTGGCTGGCTCTTTGTCCAAGCGACGGTCACGGACCATCGGCAAGAAGTCCTTGCCGGAGAAAGGACCGCCGGGAGCGGTGACTTCCTGCTTGTCGAGGGCTCCTACGCCCCGGCGAAAGGTGCAAGCGCCTTGCATCCACGGTGCTGACAGATAAGTTTCCAAGGTAAAGATTCAGATCTGAAGTAGATAGATTCTCTGTTTCTTATCCTTTGGAAGTTTCCAATCTTTGTGTGAGGATTTTGGCGTACTGGGACCTTCCAAAGTTCAGTGCACCTTGTCTTTGTTTTGAACTCTTTCAAATGACCTGATTGGCCACAGAGCGCCTTATAACAGTTGTGAACCTGATGAACAGAACAAGCGGCTACGTAGCACCCGATTTCGTCTCAAGCTGCGCTTCGCGATTTCCATGGTTGCTCCGAACGTGGTAAGGATCCTTGCCGGTTGTTGCCGGAGAGCTCCTAGATTATGCAAAAACGAATCATACAAAGAACGGTATCAAAAAGGGAAAACATTCTTTTCATTCATCTGTTTGGGGAACTTCTCAAACATGTCACATGGATGATATGATCTACTCTAACCTATAACTTTTGTCCTTGAGGAGGAACTACGCTCGCCGTACTGGAGCTCGGGAAGATGAGGAGCGGCTCTTCATGCGATCCAGGCTGGTTCTCGCGGGACTAGCATTGCACGGAGGAGAACGACGCCCGAAGAGATGGAGGAGGAGAAGTTCGGGCGCTGACGGGAAGATGAGGCAGCTCCGGTCGGTGTGGCGCGGGAAAGGGCGAGCGACGGACTAACGGCGATGGTACGACCGATGGTTAGCCCAAACGTAGGGCCCTCATGCAGACAACGACTAAAGGGGACCTGACCCGCTTTCGCTGTCATCATCGTCCATCCCTTCCTCGCTACTCCCACGAGAGGAAGGGCTTTCAGTCCCGCTCGAGCTTTCTTCGCAGCATCCGAGACATGCACCCGAGCTCCCATATAGCCTGACGGAGAGCATGTTCTCCGCCACCTTCTTGAAGCGGAAAACATGCCTATCCCAAAGGCTGTGGGCGCGGGCGAAGCATTTCCACCCGCGGCCGAGGAACAGGGTCCGAGGCCCAGTGCGCTCTGCAACCACCGGCACGGCACCATTGCAACAGCCATGCATGCGGAGCCACAGGGTCAGGCCCCCTCTCCTTCCATTGCCTCGATGAAGACACCAGGGAGACGGAGGCGGGACCGGATGGGCCCTCGCAGCTGGACAAGGAACTCCATGGGGTTCCTTCCGACATGGGCCACCACTGGAGAAAGCCTCGGGGAAGCCGGAGACGTTGGAGTAGCGCTTCGTCTCACCCGGCCTCGAACCCCGCGGTGACCTCGGCCCCTCGCCCTTCCTCCGCCACGGGCATTCAGGCCGCGGCACCCTTAGAAGCTATGGCAAGATCCGAATGGGATCCCCTTGCCGCCCTCACGGCCGATGGTGGCCGACCCCGTCCCCTAACAATGGTTAGGGGCAAGTGCCACCAGCTGACAGAAGAAGATTCAGAAGGCCAGGATCGAGGAGTTGGTGGGTTCAGAGGGAGTTGGGTGAGCAAATCCCTCGCGAACCCCTCCCAATTTATAGGATGGGGCGCGGGGGCTAGCCTCCCTTACTGCAGCAGCTCACGGGCGAATAGCGAACCGCCCTGATGCGCCAATGCATGCACGGGCGGGCCCAACCACTATTGCGCCTTTCAAGACCTCGTCTCCCACCTGTCCATCAATGACTACGCATGCCAGGCGCGTGACAGAGGCATTTCAAGAGGCGGAGAGGCCAATCGGTGCACGACCTCCCCATTCGCGCATGTGATCCATGGCGTGGGGAAAGGCAACCGCCAGCTTATCCAGCCATAAAGGCCCGTGCACCTCTTTGGGGCCTAGCCCAAGAAGGCTCTGCGCGCGTGTGTCGCCCAGGCCCGAGAGCTCCTGTCGGTGCACTAAAGACTAGGGTCTCTAGTGCCCCAGACTTGTGCACGGGCGCAAAGAACCTCTGACGGCAGGTCATGGAAGAGTCCAGACGAGACGCACCCCCAAGATATCCAAGGCACCGACAAACCCGCCTTGCCGGGAAGACACCCAAGTCCACATCCGTTTAATGGACGTGATGAACGCACCTAGCGCAAGACCCCGGCGAGCCTCCCTTGCCGGGAAGACAACCGATACCCCAACAAGCTTCCTTTCTGGGACGACGCACCAAGTCCCTGGGAAGCACCCTTGCGGGGATGACGTGGCAAGACACTAGAGGGTGACCACCCTTGCCACAGTGCAACCACCGCCCGAGTTCCAGCGCATTCCGCATGCGCCAGCGGGGCGCCCAGGTGTCGAAACACCTCGACACATGTCTTCACCATCACTTAGCTGACCAGGAGAAGACGTGCATTTAATGCACCTGACAGCGGTAGATGGATAAGCGTCGCTCTAGGTTCACTTTAGCCCAAAGGCAGGCCCCCTCATGCACACAATGAGTGCAAGGGACCTGACCCGCTTGCGCTGTCGTCGTCGTCCGTCCCTTCCTCGCTACTCCCACGCGAGGAAGGGCTTTCATTCCCGCTCGAGCTTTCTTCGCAACAGCCAAGACGCACACCCGACTTCCATATAGCTTGACGGAGAGCGTGTTCTTCGCCACCTTCTTGAAGCGGAGAACATGCCTATCCCAAAGGTTGTGGTCGCGAGCGACGCTTTTCCACCCGCGATCGAGGAACATGGTCCGAGGCCCAGTGCGTTCCGCAACCACCGACACGGCACCATTGCCGCAGCCATGCATGCGGAGCCACAGGGTCACGCCCCCCGCTCCTTCCATTGCCTCGGCAAAGACACCAGCGAGATGGAGGCGGGACCGGATGGGCCCTCGCAGTTGGACAAGGAACTCCATCGGGTTCCTTCCGACATGGGCCGCCATAGGAGCAAGCCCCGGGGAAGGCGGAGACATTGGAGTAGCACTCCGTGTCCCCCGGCCTCGACCCCTGTAGCGACCTCGGCCCCTCACCCTTCCTCCACCACGGGCAGTCGGGCCGCCTTCCGCTGCGACACCCTCAGAAGCTATGGCATGATCCGAACGGGATACCCTTGCCGCCCTCACAATCGACGGTGGAGAACCCCGTCCCCTAACCGTGGTTAGGGACAAGCACCACCAGCAGACAAAAGAAGGCCAGGATCGAGGAGTTGGTGGGTTCAGAGGGAGTTGGGTGAGCAAAAGCCCTCCCAATTTATAGGACGGGGCGTGGGGGCTAGCCTCCCTTACTCCAGAAGCTCACGGGCGAACAGCGAACCGCCCTGATGCGCCAATGCATGCACGGACAGGCCCAACCATTACTGCGCCTTTCAAAGCCTCATCTGCCACCTGTCCATCAATGACTGCGCATGCCACGCGCGTGGCAGAGGCGTTTTAGGAGGCGGAGAGGCCACTCCGCGCATGACCTCCCACTTCGCGCATCCGATAGGCGGCGTGGGGAAAGGCAACCACCAGCGGATCTAGCCATAAAGGCCCGTGCACATCTTCGGGGCCTGACCCAACAATGCTCCACGCGCGTGTGTGGCCCAGGCCCAGGAGCTCCTGTGGTGCACTAAAGAATGGGGTCTTTATTGCCCAAACTTGTGCACGGGGGCAAAGAACCTCCGATGGCAGGGCGTGGCAGAGTCCAGACGAGACGCACCCCCAAGATATCCAAGGAACCGACAAGCCTGCCTTGTCGGGAAGACACCCAAGGCCACGCCCGTTTAATGGACATGATGAATGCACCTAGCACAAGACCTCGGCGTGCCTCCCTCGGCGGGAAGCCAGCCGAAGCCGCCAGCAAGCTTCCTTGCCGGGACGAAGCACCAAGGCCCCGGTAACCACCCTCGCCGGGATGACATGTTAAGACACTAGAGAGCGACCACCCTTGCACTGTGCCACCGCCCCCGAGTTCCAGCGCATTCCGCATGAGCCAGCGGGGCTCCCTGGTTTCGAAACACCTAGACACATGTCTTCAACAACACTTAGCTGACAAGGAGATAACGTGCATTTAATGCACCTGACAGCGGTAGATGAATAAGCGTCGCTCTAGGTTCACTTTATCCCAAAGGCAGGCCCACTCATGCAGACAACGGCTACAGGGGACCTGACCCGCTTCCGTTGTCATCATCGTCCGTCCCTTCCTCGTTACTCCCACGCGAGGAAGGGCTTTCAGTCCCGCTTGAGCTTTCTTTGCAGCAGCCGAGACGCGCACCCGAGGTCCCGTATAGCTTGCCGGAGAGCGTGTTCTCCGCCACCTTCTTGAAGCGGAGAACATGCCTATCCCAAAGCCTGTGGGCGCGGGCGAAGCTTTTCTACCTGCGACCGAGGAACTGGGTCCAAGGCCAAGTGCGCTCCGCAATCACCGGCACGACACCATTGCCGCAGCCGAGCATGCGGAGCCACAAGGTCGAGCCGCCTCTCCTTCCATTGCCTCGGCGAAGACACTAGGGAGACGGAGGTGGGACCGGATGGTCCCTTGCAGTTGTACAAGGAACTCCATAGGGTTCCTTCCGACATGGGCCGCACATGAGCAAGCCCCGGTGAAGGCGGAGTTTTTCGAGTAGCGCTCCGCGTCCCCCGACCTCGACCCCCGCGGCGACCTCGGCCCCTCGCCCTTCCTCTGCCATGGGTGTTCGGACCAACTTCCGGCGTGACACCCTCAGAAGTTGTGGCATGATCCGAACGGGATCCCCTTGCCGCCCGCACGGCCGACGGTTAGGGGCAAGCGCCACCAGCAGACAGAAGAAGATTCAGAAGGCCAGGATTGAGGAGTTGGTGGGTTCAGAGGGAGTTGGGTGAGCAAAACCCCTCGCAAACCCCTCCCAATTTATAGTACGGGGCGCGGGGGCTAGCCTCCCTTACTCCAGAAGCCACCACCCTCTATGACTAATTGCTCAAGCTCACGGGCGAACAACGAACCGCCATGATGCGCCAATGCATGCACGGGGGGGGGGGGCCTGCCACAACTGCGCCTTTCAAGGCCTCGTCGGCCACCTGTCCATCGATGACTACGCATGCCACGCGCGTGGTAGAGGCGTTTCAGGAGGCGAAGAGGCCACTCCGCGCACGAGCTCCCACTTCGCGCATCCGATGCGTGGCGTGGGGAAAGGCAACCGCCAGCAGATCTAGCCACAAAGGTGTTGGAAATATGCCCTAGAGGCAATAATAAATTGGTTATTATTATATTTCCTTGTTCATAATAATCGTTTATTATCCATGCTAGAATTGTATTGATTAGAAACTCAAATACTTGTATGGATACATAGACAACACACTATCCCAAGTGAGCCTCTAGTTAACTAGTTCGTTGATCGAAGATGGTCAAGGTTTCCTGGCCATAGGCAAGTGTTGTCACTTGATAACGGGATCACATCATTAAGAGAATCATGTGATGGACAAGACCCCAATTAGATATGTAGCGTATTGATCGTGTCATTTATTGCTATTGTTTTCGGCGTGTCAAGTATTTATTCCTATGACCCTGAGATCATATAACTCACTCGCACCGGAGGAATACATTGTGTGCATCAAACGTCACAACGTAACTGGGTGACTATAAAGGTGCTCTACAGGTATCTCCGAAGGTGTTCGTTGAGTTAGTATGGATCAACACTGGGATTTGTCACTCCGTGTGACGGAGAGGTATCTCGGGGCCCACTCGGTAATACAACATCACACACAAGCCCTGCAAGCAATGTGTCTAAATGTAAGTCACGGGATCTTGTACTACAGAACGAGTAACGAGACTTGCCCGTAACGAGATTGAAATAGGTATGCAGGTACCGATGATCGAATCTCGGGCAAGTAACATACCGAAGGACAAACGGAATGACATACGGGATTATATGAATCCTTGACACTGAGGTTCAAACGACAAGAACTTCGGAGAATATGTAGTATCCAATATGGGCATCCAGGTACCGCTATTGGATATTGAGAAGGAGTACCTCAGGGCATGTCTACATAGTTCTCGAACCCGCTGGGTCTACACACTTAAGGTTCGGAGATGTTTTAGTATAGTTGAGTTATATGTGTGGTTACCGAATGTTGTTCGGAGCTGCGGATGAGATCACGGATGTCAGGAGGGTTTCCGGAATGGTTCCGAAATGAAGATTGATATATAGGATGACTTCATTTGGTTACCGGAATGTTTTCGGGCATTACTGAGAATGTACCGGGAGTGACGAATGGGTTCCGGAAGTTCACCCGGAGGGGGGAAACCCACCCGGGGGAAGCCCAATGGTCCTAGGGGTGGCGCACCATCCCTTAGTGGGCTGGTGGGACAGACCAAGAGGGCCTTAGCGCCATAATAAGAAAACCAAAGAAAGGAAAAAAAGGGAGGTGGGAAGGAAGAGAAGGACTCCACTTTCCAATCCTATTTTGAGTAGGATTCGAGTAGGAATCCTACTCCCTTCCTAGCCGGCGCACCCTTGGGGACTTTGTCCTCAAGGCAAGCCTCCTCCCCCTCTGTCCTATATATAGTCGTGATTTAGGGCTGATTTGAGATAACTTTTGCCACGTGCAACTCTGATCTAGAAACCATAGTTTTACCTCTAGATCGTATTTCTGCGGAGCTCGGGTGGTGCCCTGCATGAGTAGATCGTCACCACCACCGGAGCATTGTCACGCTGCCGGAGAACTCATCTACTTCTCCGTCTTGCTTGCTGGATCAAGAAAGCCGAGATCATCGTCGAGTTGTACGTGTGCTGAACGCGGAGGTGTCGTCCGTTCGGCACTAGATCGGAACGGATTGTGGGACGGATCGCGGGACGGTTCGTGGGACAGTTCACAGGGCGGATCGAGGGATGTGAGGATGTTCCACTACATCAACCGCTTTTCTTAAACGCTTCCTGCTGTGTGATCTACAAGGGTACATAGATCCAAATCTCCTCTCGTAGAAGGACATCACCATGATAGGTCTTCGTGTGCGTAGGAATTTTTTTGTTTCCCATGCAATGTTCCCCAACGGTGGCATCATGAGCTAGGTTCATGTGTAGATGTTATCTCGAGTAGAACAAAAAGGGTTTTGTGGATGGTGATGTTCGATTTGCTGCCCTCCTTAGTCTTTTCTGGATTCAGCAGTACTGTTGGATTGAAGCGGCCTGGACCGACATTATTCGTACGCTTACGAAAGACTGGTTTCATCGATTGACATCCAACCTCGTTGCATAAAGATGACTGATGGGTGTCGATTTCTTCAACTTTAGTTCAATAGGATTTGACCGAGGCGATCCTTGGAGAGGTTAAATAGCAATTTGCACATCTCCGTTGTGGTTTTTGCGTAAGTAAGATGCGATCATATTAGATACCCATAGCAGCCACGTAAAACATGCAACAACAAATTTTAGGACGTCTAACTTGTTTTTGCAGGGTATGCTTATGATATGATATGGCCAATGACGTGATGTGATATATTGGATGTATGAGATGATCATGTTGTAATAGTTAATATCGACTTGCACGTCAATGGTACGACAACCGGCAGGAGCCATAGGGGTGTCTTTAAACTAACGTTTGTGTTTGAAGATGCGCTTACTATATTGCTAGGACGTAGCTTTAGTAGTAATAGCATAAGTAACAAGACAACCCCGATGGAGACATGTTGATGGAGATCATGATGATGGAGATCATGGTGTGGCGCCGGTGACAAGAAGATCGTGCCGGTGCTTTGGTGATGGAGATCAAGAAACACATGATGATGGCCATATCATGTCACTTATGAATTGCATGTGATGTTAATCCTTTTATGCACCTTATTTTCTTAGAACGAGATTAGCATTATGAGGTGATCTCTCACTAAAATTTAAAGACGAAATTTTGTTCTCTCGGACTATGCAGTGCTGCTACAGTTCGTCATTTCGAGAGACGACGTGATGATCAGGTGTGATAGACTCAATGTTCACATACAACGGGTGCAAAACAGATGCACACGCGGAACACTCAGGTTAAACTTGACGAGCCTAGCATGTGCAGACATGGCCTCGGAATACAAGAGACCGAAAGTTCGAGCATGAATCATATAGTTGATATGATTAGCATAGCGATGCTTACCACTAAAACTATTCCCAACTCACGTGATGATCGGACTTGAGTTAGTGGATTTGGATCATGTACCACTCAAATGACTAGAGAGATGTACTTTTTGAGTGGAAGTTATTAAGTAATATGATTAATTGAACTAATTATCATGAACATAGTCTAATGGTCTTTGCGAATTATCATGAACATAGTATAATGATCATGTACCACTCAAATTTAGTTGAAAGTTGATAGTAGCAACTTTGCAGATTGAGTCCGTAAAACTGAGGATTGTCCTCATTGCTGCGCAGAAGGCTTATGGCCTTAATGCACTACCCGGTGTGCTGCACCTCGAACGTCGTCTGTGGATGTTGCGAACATCTGACATACACATTTTTGATGACTACATGATAGTTCACTGCATACTACTTGATAGCTTAGAAGCAAGGCGCCAAAGACGTTTTGAAACGTCGTGGAACATATGAGATGTTCTAAGAGATGAAATTGAGATTTCATGCTTGTGCCCTTGTTGAGAGGTATGAGACCTTGGACAAGATTCTTTGCCTACAAAGTAAAGGAGAAAAGCTCAATTGTTGAGCATGTGCTTAGATTGTTTGAGTACAACAATCGCTTGAATCAAGTGGGAGTTAATCTTCCAGATAAGATAGCGATGGTTCTCCAAAGTCACTGCCACCGAGCTGCTAGAGCTTCGTGATGAACTATAACATATCAAGGATAGATACGATGATCCTTGAGCGATTCGCAATGTTTGACACTTCGAAAGTAGAAATCAAGAAGGAGCATCAATTGTTGATGGTTAGTTAAACCACTAGTTTCAAGAAGGGCAAGGTCTCAAAGGGATACTTCATGAAGTAGCAAACCAGTTGCTGCTCTAATGAAAAAACCCAAGATTGAACTCAAACCCGAGACTAAGTGCTTCTGTTATGAGGGGAAGAGTCACTGAGACGGAGCTACCCTAGATACTTGGTAGATAAGAAGGCTGGCAAAGTCAAAAGATGTATATTTGATATACAAGATATTGATGTTTACTTTACCAGTGCTCCTAGTAGCACAAGGGTATTAGATACCGGTTCGGTTGCTAAGTGATTAGTAACTCGAAATAAAAGCTACGGAATAAACGGAGACTAGCTAAAGGCGAGGTGACGATAAGTGTTGGAAGTGTTTCCAAGGTTGATGTGATCAAACATCGCACACTCCCTCTATCATCAGGATTGGTAGTAAAACCTAAATAATTGTTATTTGGTGTTTGCGTTGAGCATGAACATGATTGGATCGTGTTTATTGCAATACAATTATTCATTTAAAGAGAATAATAGTTCTTCTATTTGCTTGAATAATTACCCTCAATGGTTTATTGAATCTCGATCATAGTGTTACACATGTTCATAATATTGGTACCAAAAGATACAAAGTAATAATGATAGTCCACTTAGTTGTGGCATTGCCACTTGAGTCATGTTGGTGTAAAATGCATGAAGAAGCTCCATGCTGATGGATGTTTTGTACTCACTCATTTTTGAAACGTTTGAGACATGCAAACCATACCTGTTGGTATAAACGCATGAAGAAACAACATGCAGATGGACCGTTTGGACTCACTTGATTTTGACTCACTTGAGAAATGCAGATCATGCCACATGAAATAAGAGAGTAACTTGTTGGGAGTAATACATTTTTGATGTGTGTAGTCCAATGAGTGCTGAGGCACGCAGTGGATATCGTTATGTTCTTACTTCACTGACAATTTGATTAGATACAAGAGTATTTACTTGATGAATCACAAGTCTGAAATATTGAAAAGTTCAAAGCTATTTCAGAGTGAAGATCTTCGTGACAAGAGGATAATCAGTCTACGATATGATCATAGAGATAAATATATGAGTTACGACTTTTGGTACGCAGTTAAGACAATGTGGAAATTGTTCCGGAGTTCATGCCACCTAGAACACCATAGTGTGATGATGTGTCTAAACGTCATAGCCGCGCCCTATTGGATATAGCGCATACTATGATGTCTCTTATCGAATTACCACTATTGTTTATGGTTATACATTAGAGACAACCGCATTCACTTTAAATAGTGCACCGCGTATTTCCGTTGAGATAACACAGTATAGACTATGGTTTGGAGAAACCTAAGTTGTCGTTTCTTGAAAGTTTGGGGGTTGTGACGCTTATGTGAAAAAGTTTCATTCTGATAAGCTCGAACCCAA
Source organism: Hordeum vulgare subsp. vulgare (assembly GCF_904849725.1). Lineage (NCBI taxonomy): Eukaryota > Viridiplantae > Streptophyta > Magnoliopsida > Poales > Poaceae > Hordeum > Hordeum vulgare. The sequence goes on from NC_058523.1 coordinate 288,384,421, forward strand.
AGTGGATAAATGCATCTTCATAGGATATCCAAAACAGTTGGATACATCTCCTATCTCAGATCCGGAAGCAAAGTGTTTGTTTCTAGAAACGGGTTCTTTCTCGAGGGAAGGTTTCTCTCAAAGGAATTGAGTGGGAGGGTGGTGAAACTTGATGAGGTTAGTGAACCGTCACTTCAACCAGTGTGTAGCAGGGTGCAAGAAGATGTTCCTATGGTGCCTACACCAATTGAAGCGGAAACTGATGATGGTGATCATTGAGCTTCGGAACAAGTTACTACAAACCTCGTAGGTTGACAAAGTCGCGTACTACTATAGAGTGGTATGGTAACCATGTCTTGGAGGTCATGTTGTTGAAGAACAATGAAGCTACGAGCTATGGAGAAGCAATGGTGGACCCAGATTTCGACAAATGGCTCGAGGCCATATAATCCGAGAGAAGATCCATGTATGAAGACAAAGTGTAGAGTTTGGAAGAACTACTTGATGGTCGTAGGACTAGTGAGTAAAGATGGATCTTTAAAAGGAAGACAAACAATGATGGTGACTATTCACCATTAAGAAAAGCTCGACTTGTCGCAAAGATGTTTTTGACAAGATCAAAGAGTTGACTATGATGAGACTTCCTCACTCGTAGAGATGCTAAAAGTATGTTGGAATTATGTTAGTAGTTGCTGCATTATTTATGAAATATTGCACATAGGATGTCAAAACATTGATTCCTCGACGGTTTCCTTGAGGAAAGTTTGTATGCGATACAACCAGAAGGTTTTGTCGATCCTAAGGATACTAACAAGTGTTGAAAATAGATCAGCAAAGAAAAGCTTTTGAAGGATTTCAAAATAGATCAGCAAAGAACGAGTTTTTGGCTGTGTTGTAAGGTGTGAATATGAGTAAGAATCAAAAGCCCGACCACGACAGAAGAAAGAGAAAGGACGAAGGTCATACGCTATGCCTTAGCCATAGACCCTACAGTATGCCATGCTTTGTACCGCACCTGAAGTGTGCCTTGCCATGAGTCTATCAAGGGGTAAAAATAGTGATCCGGGATTGAATCACTAAAACAGCGGTCAAAGTTATCCTTCGTAACTAATGGACTAAGGAGTTTTTCTCAATTATGGAGGTGATTAAAGAGTTCGTCGTAAAGGGTTACGACGATGCAAGCTTTGACACTAATCCGAATAACTATGAATAGTAAAATTGGATTCGTATAGTAGAGTAGATATTTGGAGTATTTATAAGATGACATAAAGATTTGTAAAGCACACACGGATCTGAAAGTTTCAGAACCGTTGACTATAACCTCTCTCGCGAGCAAGATGTGATCAGATCCCTAGAACTATATGGGTGTTGGATTCGTTAAAATCACATGGTGATGTGAACCAGATTATTGACTCTAGTGCAAGTGGGAGACTGTTGGAAATATGCCCTAGAGGCAATAATAAATTAGTTATTATTATATATCCTTTTTCATAATAATCGTTTATTATCCATGCTACAGTTGTATTGATTGGAAACTCAAATACATGTGTGGATACATAGACAACACACTGTCCCTAGTGAGCCTCTAGTTGACTAGTTCGTTGATCGAACATGGTCAAGGTTTCCAGGCAATAGGCAAGTGTTGTCACTTGATAACGGGATCACATCATTAGGAGAATCATGTGATGGACAAGACCCAAATTATATACGTAGCATATTGATCGTGTCGTTTTATTGCTATTGTTTTCTATGTGTCAACTATTTATTCCTATGACCATGAGATCATATAACTCACTGGCACCAGAGGAATACCTTGTGTGCATCAAACGTCACAACGTAACTGGGTGACTATAAAGGTTCTCTACAGGTATCTCTGAAGGTGCCCGTTGAATTAGTATGGATCAAGACTGGGATTTGTCACTCTGTGCGACGGAGAGGTATCTCGGGGCCCACTCGGTAATACAACATCACACAGAAGCCTTGCAAGCAATGTGACTAAATGTAAGTCACTGGATCTTGTATTACGGAATGAGTAAAGAGACTTGCCATAACGAGATTGACATATGTATGCAGATACCGACGATCAAATCTCGGGCAAGTAACATACAGAAGGACAAAGGGAATGACATACGTGATTATATGAATCCTTGACACTGTGGTTCAACCGATAAGATCTTAGGAGAATATGTAGGATCCAATATGGGCATCTAGGTCCCACTATTGGATATTGACCGAGCAGTACCTCAGGGCATGTCTACATAGTTCTCGAACCCGCATGGTCTGCACACTTAAGGTTCAGCGATGTTTTAATATAGTTGAGTTATATGTGTGGGTACCGAATGTTGTTCGGAGTCCCAGATGAGATCACGGACGTCACGAGGGTTTCCCGAATGGTCCGGAACCGAATATTGATGTATAGGATGACTTTATTTAGTTACCGGAAGGTTTTCGGGCATTATCAGGAATGTACCGGGAGTGAGGAATGGGTTCTGGAAGTTCACCGGGAGTGGGGCAACCCACCCGGGGGAAGCCCGATGGTCCTAGGGGTGGCGCACCAGCCCTTAGTGGGCTGGTGGGACAGCCCAAGAGGGCCTTGGCGCCATCAGAGGAAAACCAAAGAAAGGAAAAAAAAGGAGGTGGGAAGGAAGAGAAGGCCTCCACTTTCCAATCTTATTTTGAGTAGGATTGGAGTAGGAATCCTACTCCCTTCCTAGCCGGCGCACCCTTGGGGACTTTCTCGTGAAGGCAAGCCTCCTCCACGTCCCTCCTGTATATAGTGGTGATTTAGGGCTGATTTGAGACAAATTTTGCCACATGCAACTCAGATCTAGACACCATTGTTTTACCTCTAGATCGTATTTCTGCGGAGCTCGGGCGGAGCCCTGCAGGAGTAGATCGTCACCACCACCGGAGCGCCGTCACACTGCCGATAACTCATCTACTTCTCCGTCTTGCTTGTTGTATCAAGAAGGCCGAGATCATCGTCGAGCTGTACGTGTGATGAATGCGGAGGTGCCGTCCATTCGGCACTAGATCGGAACGGATCGTGGGACGAATCGCGGGACGTTTCGTGGGATGGTTCGCGGGGCGGATCGAGGGATGTGAGGACGTTCGACTACATCAACCGCGTTTCTGAAACGCTTCCTGCTATGTGATCTACAACGGTACATAGATCAAAATCTCCTCTCTTAGATGGACATAACCATGATAGGTCTTCGTGTGCGTAGGAATTTTTTGTTTCCCATGCAACGTTCCCCAACAAAAACCCCGTGCACCTCTTTGTGGCCTTGACCAACAACCCTCCGGGCAAGTGTGTGGCCTAGGCCTGGGGGCTCCTGTTGGTGCACTAAAGACTGCGGTCTCTAGTGCCCCAAACTTGTGCACGAGCGCGAAGAACCCCTGATGGCAGGACATGGCAGAGTCCAAACGAGACGCACCGCCAAGATATCCAAGGCCCCTACAAGCCTGCCTTTCCGGGAAGACATGGGCCGCCACACGAGCAATCCCCGGGGAAGGCGGAGGCATTGGAGTAGCGCTCCGCGTCCTCTGGCCTAGACCCCCCCGGTGACCTCGCCCCCTCACCCTTCCTCCGCCACGGGCGTTCGGGCTGCCTTCCGCCGCGGCAACCTCAAAAGTTGTGGCATGATCCAAATGGGATCCCCTTGCCGCCCTCATGGGCGACGGTGGTCGACCCCGTCCCCTAACCGTGGTTAGGGGCAACCGCCACCAGGACACAGAAGAAGATTCAGAAGGCCAGGATCGAGGAGTTGGTGGGTTCAGAGGGATTTGGGTGAGCAAAACCCCTCACAAACCCCTCCCAATTTATAGTACGGGGCGCTGGGGCTAGCCTCCCTTACTCCAGAAGCCACCACCGTCTACGAATAATCGCTCGAGCTCACTGGTGAACAGCGAACCACCCTGATGCGTCAATGCATGCACGGGCGGGCCCAGCCACTACTGCGCGTTTCAAGGCCTCGTCTGCCACCTATCCATCAATGACTGTGCATGCCACGCGTGTGGCAGAGGCGTTTCACGAGGCGGAGAGGCCACTCCACGCACGACTTCCCACTTCACGCATCCGCTGCGTGGCGTGGGAAAGGCAACCGCGAGCGGATCCAGCCACAAAGGCCAGTGCACCTCTATGGGGCCTACAGGATAAAGCTCCGCGCGCGTGTGTGGCCCAGACCCGGGGGCTCCTGTCGGTGCACTAAAGAATGGGGTCTCTAGTGCCTGAGACTTGTGCACGGGCGCGAAGAACCACTGACGGCTCGGCCTGGCAGAGTCCAGACGAGACACACCCCCAACATATCCAAGGCCCCGACAAGCCTTCCTTGCCTGGAAGACACCCAAGGCCACGTTCGTTTAATGGAAATGATGAACGCACCTAGCGCAAGACCCCGGCGATCCTCCCTCGCCGGGAAGACAGCCGAAGCCCCCGGCAAGCTTCCTTGCCGGGACGAAGCACCAAGACCCCGGCAAGCACCCTTGCTGGGATGACATGGAAAGATACTAGAGGGCGACCTCCCTTGCCACAGTGCCACCACCCCCCGAGTTCTAGCGCATTCGGCATGCGCCAGCGGGGCGCCCAGGTGTCGAAACACCTGGACACATGTCTTCACCAACACTTATCTGACAAGGACAAGACGTGCATTTAATGCACCTGACAGCGGTGGATGGATAAGTGCTGCTCTGGGTTCACTGTAACATCTCATGAACCTACCATCAAGCACTGTAGGTGACCCTTTTGCCTATAAAAGGAGGCCCTTAGCTCATTCACATCGGGTTAGACTTTTTGGAGGTTGGCCAAGAAGACGATTATCATCACTCTAGACGAACAACAAAAGAACACTTAATATGATTAGACGAGCAGGACGTAGGGTCTTACGCGTAAGCGGCCCGAACCTGGGTAAGAAGGCTTACCAGGTGTTGATCGTTATGTCTGCTCTTGATGTTGTTTTTCCCTGCCCTGCAATCACAAGGGTATCAGGTTGATCCCCATTGGTGTCGACCTAGCATCGCCGACAGTTGGGGAAGGCCGCTCTACCACACCCATGGTAGAGAAGTCTCCTCCACCTACTGAATGTATCCCATTCAAAATACCACTTGGGATAATTGAAATAATTAGGAATGATTGTTATGGAGGAGATGGAACAGTCAATCCTAGTATTCATTTGTTGAAACTTACATAAGTCTGTGAGTTGTTTAAGATTTCAGGTTTGACTAGAGATGGAGTCATGAGGAAATTATTGGCCTTGTCACTGAAAGGAAAAATATTGGAATGGTATAGGCTACTAGATGATTCTCACCTACGAGATTGGGAAGAGATTAAGTCTCTCTTTTACTCCAAGTTTTATCCTCTTCATGAAGTCCATGTGGATCATTGTAACAATGCTTTATGTTGTACTTATAATATTGAGTTTATTCATGATCACACTGAAAATTATTATGAGAAGCGAACATATGCTTATAGATATTTCGATAATATCAAGTTCCCTCTCTTTATGTCGAAGGTTTTGAAGTTGCACCTGTTTTACCTTCCTATACTTATTGCTTAATGCTTCAATGAATTATTATATTGCAATATTCCTATGCATAGGAAGCATGTTAGACTTAAATGTGTTTGGTATTTGCTTCTTGATGCTCTCTTTAGTTCTACAACTCTTATTCCTACGAGAGCATCATTAAAATCTTAAGCCTATCTTTATGGCTATAAAGAAAGAGCTCTAGGGAGACAACCCTTGTTATCTTTACTTTAAGTTTTTACTTTCCTTTTTAGTGGTCTTGATGCTTGTTACTACTGTAGCAACATCATTGTATTTTTATTTTCAAGCTGTATGACAAGTTTTACCCTCCGATGGCAAGGAAGTTCAAAAGTTGTGACATGCTGTCCAGAAACAGATTCTTTCTCCTCGACAGAAAAATCCGCCAAAAATAATCAAATCATATTTTTGATCTGAATTATTTTGACAGCATGCTCTATGTAATTTCCTTTCTCGCATCTGTTCTGAGTTTTCTGATTTGAGTTGCAGAAGTGCCAAAAATAAATTATTTACTACTTGATGTTCTGTTTTTCGCAGATTCTCCCATGTTTTGCGTTTCCATTGTCTTGCAAATCCTAAGCTTAATTTTTATTTACAAAAAAAATTTCGCAATCATGAGAAGCAGTAGCTTTTCATGAAAATCTTTATTTCCAGCAAGTAATGAATTATTTTATTAAGGGTACTAACCACTCTAATCAGCTTATGATGAGTTTCTTATGAAGGGAGTTTTCAAGTATGCGATGGGAGATGATTAAAGAAGATATAGGAGTATCAAGCTCTCAAGATTGTGGATGCCCCATGTATCCCAAGAAATATTCAAGGAGACTCGAGCGTCTAAGCTTGGGGATGCCCCCGTGCATCCCCTTCTCTATGAACAATCAACAGTTCGTCCATCTCCATGCTATATTTTTATCACTTCATATGTTATGTGCTATGCTTGGAGCGTACTTCTATTTGCTTTTTAGTTTGTTTTTGTTTTGTTTGTTGTTCATAACAAGTTGGAACCTAGCCTACCTTGTTTCGGAGAGAGACATGCTCCATTCCACTCAAGAACACAACATAGGTTTTCATGCTTATCCTTTTTGTGTGTTCTCTATATTTCCGTAGCTACTGTCATGGTTAGCTCTTAGTTTTCATGCTTATCTTATTAAGAGCTTTTATTTAGGTTTCTCCTGGAACTCTCTAGATTTATCATGCTTATCTTGTTTAGTGTGTTGGCTCGTTGCACTGAGTTGGGTGTCTTGCATGAGTAGGTAATTGAGATTGCTATTTAAGTATGGTAGTAACTTGCAATAGTTTTGGGGTATGGATTTGAGTAATGTTTCGACTATTGGTGCCAAGAGCTTGAGCCTATTAGGGATAGGTGTCGTATTTTGGGAAATTCGTGTGTTTTTCAAAAACTATAAATTGGTTGAGAACTCTAGCTACTAAATTGATCACTAATCTCTGGAGGGGGTGGAATATATAGAGTGCCCTCACGTTACCATGAGTCGAGGATGCACAAGGATAACCAAACCCCCAAACACTCCTCCTCGGGGTACTTGTCTATTTGTGAATTTCTTAACTAGATAGAGAGTTACCGATAATAAGTGTATGAGTTCTTCGGACTAATGTGAGTATTCGATTGTTGGCACTTCCACCATCCATATTTTGCTAGCCTCTTCGGTACCGTGCATTGCCTTTTCTCACATTGAGAGTTGGTCCAAACTCCGTTGGTGCATCCAAACCCATGACATGATACACTCTGTCATACATAAGCCTCATTATATGTTTCCTCAACACAGCCACCATACCTACCTATTAATACATTTCCATAGCCTTTCCGAGATACATTGCCATGCAACATCCACCATCTCATGACATGATCTTCATGTCATACATGCTTTTTCTTGATCGTAGAGCCGCATGATAGTTGGGCTTTGCGCTTATTACTGCTACATGATGCGCTAGGATCATTGCTTATCCTGCTCCACTGACAGAGACAAACATTTGCATACATCATGATAGTTTTCACTTGTCTTCATGTTGAGTACTTCTTATAAAGTGTGATGATTTTTCTTTTTATTCATGAAAAACATAGAGTGTTGCCCTTAAGTGGCGAAAAGATCCCAAAGTGGACAAAACAAAAGATCCCAAAAGAGGACAAATGAGAGATAAAAAGAAAGAGCCAAAGACGCCATGAAAAAATAAAAAATAAATAAAAAGAAAAAGAAATAAAAAGATAGAAGGGGGCAACACTACTATTTCTTTTGAAAGATCCACACTCATACTCCATTGCTATATTGGTACTGCATAGAGATTACCATTCATGCATAACTATGTGGGGACCCTTATCCAAAGTCAAAAAACATTGGTAGAAATCCATTTTTGGAGCTCACCTTGTGATTTGGGTGAGAGGAATCGGTCGAAGGGCTGCTGCTCCTGGCTCCGACGCTGGTCTCGGGAGTCAATGGCGTCCGGGTGACCTCGTCATTGCCATGGGGTTGCTGCTCCAAGCCGGTGGAGGGAGGAGTGTCGCTGAGCGAGGAGGGGGTCTGGCCGGTGATGGGAGGGCGAGGGCGGAGGGAGGACGGCGAGGAGGGCGAGGGCGAGGGTGCGGGCAGAGGGAGGACGGCGAGGAGGGCGAGGGCGAGGGTGCGAGCGGAGGGTGACGACGAGGGAGGCGGCGGCGCTCGCAGAGAGAGGGGGTGGCGTCGGCGGCGGCGGCGGTGGGGCGGCGGCGGCGCTGGGGGCCGGGGGCTGCTGCGGCGGCACTGAGGGGCTGCGGCGGCGCTGAGGGGAGAGCAGTGAGAGAGAGTGCGTGGGAGAGAGGAGAGAGGTGGGGCGCGCGGCGACCGTTAACGTTTGGGGGGTCCATCCCCTTTGCCGTGTGCCACTGATCCCCTCTGCCGTCTGCCACAGACGGCAAAGCTAGTCAGGCAGACGGCAAAGGGGTGGGTGGGGCCGGGGTGGGATGGGGAGAGAGGAGGGGTGGGGTGGGATAGCTTTGCCGTCTGCCATCCCTACCTTTGCCGTCTGTTGACAGACGGCAAAGAGGTGGCTGATGGCAAATATGTATTTTGCCATCAGCCTCGTCTTTACCGTCTGTTTTTTGCCAACACACGGTAAAGAGGTTCTTCACCGTCTGCTGGCTGATCGCAAAGATTTGGCAGACGGCAAATATAGGAATTCCAGTAGTGACTCCATTGCTATATTGGTACTGCATAGAGATTACCATTCATGCATAACTATGTGGGGACCCTTACACTATAGAACTTGGTTTGTATATTCCAATGATGAGGCTCCTCAAATGAGCTCTAGGTCTTCATGAGCAAACAAGTTGTATGCACCCCCACTAGTTCCATTGGAGAGCTTATCTTAGCTCATATGTGCATCCGTTACATGGAAATCCCTACCCGTCACATCGTATCTATCATTTGGCTTTCTCTCGCCTATGGCTTTCCTCATTGCTGTGTGCCTTTCACACCTTTTTGTCTTCCTTCCCCATCATTATTCTGTTTTCCATCCTAAGTGCTAACATATCTTGCTTACGCTCATCCATTGCAATGGTGCTCAAAGTCGAAAGGGAGAGGATCATTTTGACTTGTGCCTCACTAGTGGTCTTGGGATGAGTCAAAATAAGATTCCTAAGGAGACTAAGTGTGAGGTTTAGTAGATTGAGTTCTCAATTAAAAAATATTTTATAATCTCAACCCATCTCCCACTTCTTGCACGCAAACACCATTTGGAGACATTCGAGTCATGGACAGTGAGATCTCTTGCACCTTTATGTTCTTACTTTGCTAAATTCAATACTAGATATAGACTCTTGCTTGTTATTGTATTGACTTGATTTTCATATCTCACTTGCTTTACTTAGAAGTTCTTATATGTGTGTTAGCCTGTCACCATAGAAATTATTGTGTTATCATTTATCTACTCGAGGATGAGCTCAAATTAAGCTTGGGGATGTTGATACGTCCCAAACGTACCTATAATTTCTGCTTGTTCCATGATCTTTTGGGTGACATTGTTATATGTTTTGTTACACTTTTATATCATTTTACATATTTTTAGACTAACCTACTAACTCAGTGCACCCAGTGCCAGTTTTTGTCTGCTGATGTCTATTTTGCAGGGGATTTTACCCAATTTTACGAAGCCCGAAAAAAAATCCAGAAAAAATATAAAAAAATATACGAAACACAAGCTTCTGATCATCGAAGGAGGGCCAGGGCCCTCCCAGGCGGCCTGCTGGCACGGCCAGGCCCTAGGCCGCGCCAGGAGGTCGCCTGGGTGGGTCCCACCTCCTCCGGTGCCCTCCTTTGGCCTATATTTAGAGTCTCGAGAGGAAACCCTCGCACACTTTCTGGAAGTGCGAATTTCTCCATTGTTCCGCCGCCACAACGCTTCCGAGATCGGGAGCGTCAGGAGAGCTATTCCCGGCACCCTGTCGGAGGGAGGATTGACCTCCGGGAGCTTCTCCACCGCCATGGACGCTTCCTGGACCTGTTGTGAGTAGTCCTCCTTGGACCGTGAGTCCATGACTAGTAGCTATGTGATGTCTTGTGAGCTGCCCTATTGCTTAAATGGTTAGTACTTGTGAGCTTCCCTAGATGATCGAGGAATCTATGTAATTCTCTTGCTATTGATATGCTTGGTTTGTTGGGATCCGGTGGATTATGAGATTATATTCTGATTGTTATGAGTTATATATTTGATTATCCTTTTATATTATGTTAGTTAGTGATTCATGCATGTTCTCCGTTGCTATTTATTGCTTTGGCCAAGTAGTAGAATGTAACTCCAAGAGGGAGTGTTATGCATGATTGTGGGTTCATGCCCCTCGATGTTTAGCTTTAGTGAAAGAAACATGAGACTATGGGATGTGCTTGTTGCCACAAGGGAGAAAACAACGGTGCTTGTGACCATGGGTGCAAGGATTGTTTACCTTACGCATAGTTGGATAATGCAGTTGTCCGTTGCTTTGAGTTTACACTTTGGGTGGGGCTCACAACTTAATTCCGCCGAGATATTTTGGATAGATATCTCAAGATGGATGACTAGTCAGTAGATACTGATGAATAAATGGTCTACTTGTCTTGGCATACTGCCCATTAATATTGAACCTCTAACTATCAAGTAGCATAATTAGCATTGCGGTGCAATCATAATTCTGTCAATTTCCCAACTATGATTTGTTTACCCAAGCATAGTTGTTTATCTTCTTTTGGGAGAGAGACATCACTAGTGAACATCATGTGACTCCGGTCCATATCACCATCATTGTTTACACCTCCATCATTTACCGCTTTCATTTACTTTTCCATTGCAATCACTATTACCTTCCCGCTTGTGTTTTGATCCTTTGCAAACTACAAGGCCAGAGAGATTGACAACCTTTCTGTACTCGTTGGGAGAAAAATTATTTGTTGTCTGTGCAGGTCCACGTCTTCTGCTAGCGCCAGGGTGGAAGACACCTACTTGTTGAGCCTAGGAGTTCTCTTGGTTCGATAAACCTTACAGTCTCCGTGTAAGGGAAATCTCCTGCTGAGTACATCTCCAACTTCCACTTGGGGTATCCAACGAGGGGCGAGAAGTATATCCATCAACTCGTCATTATTCACCACATGATATGTTTTTTTCTTGGAGCGTCTTGTATGATATGGGTCTTTAATTTTTAGTTTGCCACAATCATCCTTGCCGAACACATATTTTGATAGAGAGACATGTTGAATCGTGAATTTATTAGAATACTCTTTGTGCTTCACTTATATCTTTTGAGGTAGGCAATGTTGCTCTAGTACTTCACTTATATCTTTTAGAGCACAATGGTGTTGTGTTTTACAGAAATTATTAAACTCTCGTACCTCACTTATTTTATTTTGAGAGTTCTTTAAACATCATGGTAATTGGTTTAGGTTATGAATTTAGTCCTAATATAATAGGCATCCAAGGGAGATACAATAAAAATTTCATATTAAGTGCATTGAATATGATGAGAAGTTCGATTCCTTGCATATAGTTTTTAGATATGAAGATGGTAATATGAGAGTCATGCTAGTAAGTAATTGTGATCTAGAAAAATACTTGTGTTAAAGCTTGTGATTCCCGTAGCATGCACGTATGGTGAACCCTTATGTGATGAAGTCGGAGCATGATTTGTTTAATGATTGTCAACCGTTGTATGGAGGACGGGATCCCGCAATGCTAAACTCCTACCAACCCTTCCCCTTGGAGAATGCGTTTAATACTTTGCTTCGATGACTAATAGGCTTTTGCAATAAGTATGTGAGTTCTTTATGACTAATGTTGAGTTCATGGATTATACGGACTGTCACCCTTCCATCTTTGCTAGCCTCTCTAGTACCGGGAAAGTTTCGAGGTACATTAAACCCACCTTCCTCAAAACAACCACCATATATTTTTCTCAAAACAACCACCATATCTTCCTATATGGAAATTTCATAGCCATTCCGAGATATATTGCCATGCAACACCACTGTCCCGTTTTTATGACACACACCATCACTTCCATATTGCTTATAGAGTCATACTTTGTTCTAGTTATTGAGTTGTAATCTTTTGAGTTGTAATTAAATAAAAGTGTGATGGTATGCATTATTAGAGCATTGTCTCGTGTGAGGAAAGTATGATGGAAGCTATGGTTCCCTCACAAGTTGGGATGAGTCGCTGGACTTTACAAAAAATAAATAGGCCAGCGAAGCCCATAAAATAATAAAAGAGGCCAAACAAGCCCACCAAAAAAAGAGAAAAAAATAAAAAGGAAAAAATGAGAGAAAGAGAGAAGGGACAATGCTACTATCTCTTTCTATACTTGTGATTCAAAGTAGCACCATGTTCTTCATAGAGAGTCTCTGATTTTGTCACTTTCATATAACTAGTCGAATTACATATTTTGCACAACCACTTAGATTTCTTTTTTATGACTTCCTACACTTACAGATCTAGTGCATTTGTTGCATGGCCATCCCTACTCACTCCATTAATATCTATTGATTGGCATCTCCATAGCCCGTTTATATGCCTAGCTGATGTGAGACTATCTTCTCCTTTTTTTGCAACCTCCACCACACTCTATTCCACCTATAGTGCTATGTCCATGGCTCATGCTCATGTATTGCATGAGAGTTGAAAAGGTTTGAGAACATAAAAAGTGTGAAACAATTGCTTGATTTTCATCGGGGCTGTGCATAATTTAGATACTTTGTGTGGTGAAGATGGAGCATAGCCAAACCATAGGATTTTGTAGGGATAACTTTCTAAGACCATGTTAGTTTGAAAGGAAGCAAATTCCTTATTGGTATGTTTGAAGTATTATTGTTTTTTTACATCAATATTAGACTTTTGTTTTGAATCTTATGGATCTAAATATTTATGCCATAATAGAGAATATTACATGGATAAATATGTTAGGTAGCATTCCACATCAAAAAAATCTAATTTTATCATTTACCTACTCAAGGACGAGCAGGAATCAAGCTTGGGGATGCTTGATATGTCTCCAACATATCTTTCATTTTGATTGTTCAATGCTATTATATTATCTGTTTTGGATGTTTATATGCATTTATATGTTGTTTTACATTATTTTTGGGACTAACCTATTAATCTAGAGCCTAGTGTCAGTTTCTGTTTTCCCATGTTTTTGAGTACTATATATAAGGAATATTAAACGGAGTCCAAACAGAACAAAATCTTGGGAAAGATTTTTGTTGGACCAGACGACATCCAACAGACCTGGAGTAGGGGGTAGGGCATCTGCCGGGAGTCCACAAGCCTGTAGGGCGCGCCCTAGGGGGTGGTCGCGCCCCCTAGCTTGTGCCCCCCAGCACGTCTCCTAACCCTATTCTTCGGCCTATAAATTCCCAAATATTCCCGTATCGCCAAAAAGATCAACAAAAATACTTTTACGCTGCCGGGAGCATTTGTTTCCATGATATCCAATCTGGGAGCTTTTTCCGGTAATCTGCCGGAGAGGGAATTGATCACGGAGGGCATCTACATCAACTCCATTGCCCCTCCGATGATGTGTCAGTAGTTCACCACAGACCTACGGGTCCATAGCTAGTAGCTAGATGGCGTCTTCTCTCTCTTTGATCTTCAGTACCATGTCTTATTCTAGAGATGCTCTTGGTGTATTTGTCCTTCTTCTCCGATTCCTTGCCTCTCCGTGAGTGTCTTCGTTCAAAACGCTCTTCTATACTCCTTCTCTCTCCGCGACGCGACTCATCCCTTGAGCTTCATCTTCGAAGTGACTCTTCTCTTTGTTAGCAGGGAGCTGAGCAGTCATTGGAGTAGTGTTCGGGCTTCCCTTAGTTGTAGCGGATTTGGTCACGACTGGATGAACGCTTCTCATCATGTCTTGAGCTTGAGCTTCTCTGTTTGCCTCTACTCTTGTAGAACTTGTTCAATTTTCTGACCATGAGGCTTATCTCTTCATCAGTGACAAGATTGTCCTTTCAAGTAGAAGGAGCATCACATGAAGCTTTGTAAGCACCACTTGACTTGTTGTGTAGCTCATCTTTGTCCTTGAGTGACATCTCATGAGCAAAAATCCTACGAATGACTTTAGTTGGGTTGAGATCTTCGTAGTTAGGCATCATTTGGATCAATGTGCACACGGTGTCATACTTTCCATCAATAGGTCTAAGTATCTTCTTGATGATGAATTTGTTGGTCATCTCTTCACTTCCTAAGCCGACAATCTCATTGGTGATGAGAGCTAGCCTAGAGTACATTTCAACGATACCTTCACCGTCCTTCATCTTAAACTTGTGAAGCTAACTTTGGAGAAAATCCAACTTAGATTCTCTGAAAAAATCAGTACCTTCGTGCATACCGATCAAAGTATCCCAAATTTCTTTTGCATTCTCAAGGCGGCTGATTTTGTTGAATTCTTCGGGGCATAGACAGTTGAAGATGATGTCGCATGCTTGTGCATTGAGTTGCGAAATATTCAGTTCATCGATTGTCGCATCACGATTCGGTTCACGCCATTCTTTGAAGAAATCACATTTCACACCAACACGAATAATAGCCCATACGTGAGGATTAAAACGAAGAATATGCATTTTCATATTATGCTTCCAACTAGAAAAATTAGTGCCATTGAAGTATGGACCTCTACGATCATAAATTCACTCACTAGACGCCATACTATCCTAGGTTGTAAAACCAATGCAATGGAGACTAAAGCTCTCATACCACTTGTAGTATCAAAAGTATGTCTAGACGGGGGGTGATTGGACTACTTGATAACATAAAAACTTACCCTTTTCCCAATTTTAGTTGTGGGCCAGTTTTAGAAATTATGGCAAGTCAAGTACACCCTACACATGCAGTTCTAAGATTATATCAGCGGAATGTAAAACATGAAAGTGTAAAGTAAAGGAGTAAGGTAGGGAGATCAAACGCATGAGGTTGACACGACGATTTTTGGCATGGTTCCGATAGGTGGTGCTATCGTACGTCCATGTTAGTGGAGACTTCAACCCACGGAGGGTAACGGCCGCGAGAGTCCACGGAGGGCTCCACCCGCAAGGCGTCCACAAAGAAGCGGTCTTGTCTATTCCACCACGGCTTCCTCCCACGAAGGACTAGACTTATGCATGGTAGATTTTCACGAAGTAGCCGATCTCCATGCCATTACAAACATCTTGGTTCAACTCCGCAACACGAAGTAGGAGGCGCCCATGCGATACCTAACCAATCTAGGAGGCACCACCCTCCAAAAGGAAATAGATGTGGTAGAACGATGAACTCCTTGCTCTTGTGCTTCTAAAGATAGCCTCCTCAATACAAAATCACTCTCTCATAGAATAGGCATGGGTAGGAGAGATTGATTTGGCGGAAAGCAACTTGGGGAGGCTAGAGATCAAGTTTCAAATGATTGGATTGGAATATCTTGGTCTCAACACATAATTAGGTAGCTCTCTCTTTCAGAAAAATGGAACTGGCAATCAAGTGTGTGTCCTGAGTGCTTCTATTTCGATTAAGAGGTGGATGAAGGGGTATATATAGGCAGGTTGTACCACAAATTCAAACATTACACCTAAAGAGGCTAACTCGGTGACACCGACGTCATCAACTCAGTGGTACCGACTTGCACTAAAGGCAGCAACTTTTGAATCTCGGTGGAACCGATATACACAACTCGGTGACACCGAAAAGGTGGCTAACGGTCAGATGACACGACTTGGTGACACCGATACTCAAACTCGGAAATTCCGATTTTGTGTATCGAGGCATGGTTTCGGTTGCACCGATTTGGTGGCTTTAGCTAGGGTTTTGTCTGAGATAAAAATCAGTAGGGCCAAAATGAGAAAGTTGGTGGCACCGATTTTTAGTATGTGGCTCTGAACAGAATGGTTATTTGGGAAAAATTACCGAGTATTTTTGGTGGCTACCTCTGAGCACTTGAGCAACCAGTTCATTTTAATACCTCACCCCTTCTAATAGTATTCGCTTTCCTATGGACTCAAAAGTGATTTCTCACAAATATAAAATGAAGAGTCTTCTAGCTTGAAGCTTGGGCCAATCTTATTCCTTTCTTGCATCAAGGGGCATCTCCACATAAGCCTTTAGCAAATGCATCTTTTGAACTTTTCTGAAATATACTCGGAAAAACATATTAGTCCAATGATGCATATGTTGTGATCAATTATCAAAACAACCCTAGGGAGGAATTGTTATTTCAGTATGAGAGGGGAATACCATGTTTAGGACCTTGATAAGGGGGAAAGTTCATCGTGCAATTCACACCGAGGCCGCGAGGTACTAGAAGGGGGTGATGAATTTGATTGTGAGTGTGGGCAGTTTGTGTACATGGAGCTCCTACGCAGCCATGTTCTGAAGGTATGGTCACTTTGCTATCAGGCACATTTCCGCGAAAACTAAATATGAACTAATTGATAAAGTTTATTATTTCTCTGAATTAATATGTTCCAGCAACCCAAGATGATGATCTCTATTGAGAATTGTTTTGGCAGTTGCTGGTGGCCAATACAACATCTTCATGAACTCAGGTACCTCCTTGTCTATTTGAGAGTAGTGAATTCTAACAATCTTGTGCAATTGAACAAGTAACAACACTCTTGAGAAAGCTATCCATGGTTTTGCTAAGAAACCACGGGAGATTGTGGTCGTGTTTTCAATTGGTATAATCTTTGACTGTTGGCATAGTAACCAATTCCGTTCTCTGCATTTCTGGGTAGACCTTTCTACAAGGCGATCTTAGCTATCAAGCATCATGCTAGCAAGATATACACGCGCGGTATGTTCGAGCAGTTTGGTCATATACTGTATGAGTGGGGTATACCAGGTTGCTCCAGGAACTCTCTAGAGTTATCATGCTTATCTTGTTTAGAGTGTTGGCTCGTTGCACTGAGTTGTGTGTCTTGCATGAGTAGGTAATTGGGGTTGCTATTTAAGTATAGTAGTAACTTGCAATAGTTTTTGGGTATTGATTTGAGTAATGTTTGGACTATTGGTGCGAAGAGCTTGAGCCTATTAGTGATAGGTGTCGTATTTTGGGAAATTCGTGTGTTTTTCAAAAACTAAAAATTGGTTGAGAAATCTAGCTAATAAATTGATCGCTAACCTCTGGAGGGGTTGGAATATATAGAGTACCCTCACGTTACCATGAGTCGAGGATGCACAAGGATAACCAAACCCCCAAACACTCCTCCTCGGGGTACTTGTCTCTTTGTGAATTTCCTAACTAGATAGAGAGTTACTGATAATAAGTGTATGAGTTCTTCGGACTAATGTGAGTATTCGATTGTTGGCACTTCCACCACCCATATTTTGCTAGCCTCTTCGGTACCGTGCATTGCCTTTTCTCACATTGAGAGTTGGTCCAAACTCAGTCGGTGCATCCAAACCCATGACATGATACGCTCTGTCATACATAAGCCTCATTATATCTTTCCTCAAAACAGCCACCATACCTACCTATTAAGGCATTTCTATAGCCTTCCCGAGATACATTGTCATACATGCTTTTGCTTGATCGTAGAGCCGCATGATAGTTGGGCTTTGCGCTTATTACTGCTACATGACCCGCTAGTATCATTGCTTATCCTGCTACACTGGCAGAGACATACATTTGCATACATCACGATAGTTTTCACTTGTTTTTATGTTGAGTACTTCTTATAAAGTGTGATGTTTTTTCTTTTTATTCATGAAAAACATAGAGTGTTGCCCTTAAGTGAGGAAAAGATCCCAAAGTGGACAAAACAAAAGATCCCAAAAGAGGACAAATGAGAGATAAAAATAAAGAGCCAAAGAGGTCATAACAAATAAAAATAAAAAGAAAAAGAAATAAAAAGATAGAAGGGGGCAACACTAATATTCCTTTTGAAAGATCCACACTCATACTCAATTGCTATACTGGTACTACATAGAGATTACCATTCATGCATAACTATGTGGGGACCCTTACACTTTAGAACTTGGTTTGTATATTCCAATGATGAACCTCCTCAAATGAGGTCTAGGTCTTCATGAGAAAACAAGTTGGATGCACCCCCACTATTTCCATTGGAGAGCTTATCCTAGCTCATATGTGCATCCGTTATATGGCAATCCCTACTCGTCACATCGTATCTATCATTTGGCTTTCTCTCGCCTATGGCTGTCCTCATTGATGTGTGCCTTTCATAACTTTTTGTCTTCCTTCCCCATCATTATTCTATTTTCCATCCTAAGTGCTAACATATCTTGCTTATGCTCATCCATTGCATGAGTGCTCAAAGTCGAAAGGGAGAGGATCATTTTGACTTGTGCCTCACTAGTGGTCTGGGGATGAGTCAAAATAAGATTCAGAAGGAGACTAAGTGTGAGGTTTAGTAGATTGAGTTCTCAATTAAAAAATATTTTATAATCTCAACCCATCTCCCACTTCTTGCACGCAAACACCATTTGGAGACATTCGAGTCGCGGACAGCGAGATCTCTTGGACCCTTATGTTCTTACTTTGCTAAATTCAATACAAGATATAGACTCTTGCTTGTTATTGTATTGACTTGATTTGCATATCTTACTTGCTTTACTTTGAAGTTCTTATATGTGTGTTAGCCTGTCACCATAGAAATTATTATGTTATCATTTATCTACTTGAGGACGAGCTGATACTAAGCTTGGGGATGTTGATACGTCCCAAACGTATCTATAATTTCTGCTTGTTCCACGATCTTTTGGGTGACATTGTTATATGTTTTGTTACACTTTTATATCATTTTACATATATTTCGACTAACCTACTAACTCAGTTCACCTAGTGCCAGTTTCTGTCTGCTGATGTCTATTTTGCAAGGAATTTTACCCAATTTTACGAAGCCCGAAAAAATCCAGAAAAAATATATAAAAATCTGTGAAACAGAAGCTTCCGATCATCGAAGAAGGGACAGAGGGGTGCCAGGGCCCTCCTAGGCGGCCTGCTGGCGCAGCCAGGCCCTAGGCCGCGCCAGGAGGTCGCCTGGGTGGGTCCCACCTCCTTCGGTGCCCTCCTATGGCGTATATTTAGAGTCTCGAGAGGAAACACTTGCAGACTTTCTGGAAGCGCGAATTTCTCCATTGTTCCGCCGCCTCAACGCTTCCAAGATCGGGAGCGTTAGAAGAGCTCTTCCCTGCACCCTGCCGGAGGGAGGATTGACTTCCGGGAGCTTCTCCACCGCCATGGATGCTTCCTGGACGTGTCGTGAGTAGTCCTCCTTGGACCATGAGTCCATGACCAGTAGCTATGTGATGTCCTGTGAGCTGCCCTATTGCTTAAATGGTTAGTCCTTGTCACTACTGGAATCCAGTTATTTGCCGTCAACCAGGTCTTTGCCGTCTGCTGGCTGATGGCAAAGAACCTCTTTGCCATCAGTTGACACAAGGCGGACGACAAAGGGCTGACTGATGGCAAAAATACTATTTGCCATGTGTCGGCCCTTTGCCGTCTGCCAGCGGACAACAAAGGGACCAAGGGCAGACGGCAAAGAGCATGGGTGGGTCCCATGCGTGCCGTGTCCGACGGAAGGCTAACTTTGCGATGTGTCGGCCTTTGCCGTCTGCCGTGGGGCCCTTTGCCTTCGGGGGGCCGACGGCAAAGGGGCCGACCATGTAACGACCGTCTACTCCCCCTCGCGCTCACTGTCTCTCTCTCCCCCCCACACTGTCTCTCTCACCCCTCGCGCTCACTGTCTCTCTATCCCCCCCACTGTCTCTCTCTCCCCCTCGCGCTCACTATCACTCGCCCCCGCCGCCGCCCCGCCTTGCTCCCACCGGCGACCCCCTCCCCGCGGCGCTCCCCTCCCCGCGGCCACCCCGGCCCCTCCCCGCGGCCACCCCCTCCCCGCGGCCACCCCGTCCCCTCCCAGCGGCGACCCCTCACCGTGGCCACCCCCTCCCCGTGGCGACCCCTCCCTGCGGCCACCCCCTCCCCGCGGCCACCCCTCCCCGCGGCCTTCCTCCCCCACCACCACACCTCCTCCCTGGTGAGTTCATTTTCTTTCATTTTTTTTCTTTTTTTCATTTCATTGCATCTGTTAGTTTAGGTTACTCTCAGTGTTAATTAGGTTAATGTTAGTTTAGGTTAATTAGGTTACTATTAGTTTAATGTTAATTAGGTTATTGTTAGTTTAGGTTAATTAGGTTATTATTAGTTTAGTGTTAATTAGGTTACTGTTAGAAGAGGAGGAGGAGAAAGAAGAAGAAGAAGAAGAAGAAGAAGAAGAAAAAAGAGGAGAGAGGAGAAGAAGAAAGAAAAGGACCCCGACCCCCCGCCCACGACCCCCGACACCCGATGCCACCAACCCCCGAGGCCCAACGCCACCAACCCCCGACCCCCGACGCCACTGACACCCAACTCCCGACCCCCGACACCACTGACCATCGAGCCCCGACACCGACTCCCGACCCCCGACGCCCGACGCCACCAACCCTCGACGCCTGACGCCACCAACTTCCGACCCTCGACCCCCAACCGCCGACGCCACTGACACCCGACTCTCGACCCCCGACGCCCGACACTACTGACCCCGACCCCCAACTCCTGACGCCCGACACCACTGACCCCCGACCCCGACCCCCGACTCCCGACCCCCAACGTCCGACACCACTGACCCCCGACCCCCGACCCCCGACGCCACTGACGCTTGACCCCCGACCACCGACCCCCTACCCCCGACGCCACTAACCCCCAACCCCGAGCCCCCGACACCTATTTGACCTCTTGTTGATCGAAAAGACCCCAACCCCCGACGCTAGTGACCCTCGACCCCCGACGCCACAGACCCCCGACCATCGACATATTTAACCCGACTCCCGACCACCGACACCCGACACCACCGACCCTCGACGCCACTAAGCCCCGACCCCCGACACCTCTTCTACTTACTGTTGAACGAGAAGGTGCTTTTCGGCCTTCTAGAGGCCCACGGGGTCATAGTTTTGTAAATTATGAGTTAGGTCACATATTTTTCGATTATGTTAATTATAAAAACATCATATTTGTGTTGATCATGTGAATTGCAATGTGCAGTTGTTCGACGACCTCCACATGCATTGGACGAGCTCCGCCCTTGCGTTTGTTGGTGAGCACAAAT
This sequence comes from Hordeum vulgare subsp. vulgare, assembly GCF_904849725.1. NCBI lineage: Eukaryota > Viridiplantae > Streptophyta > Magnoliopsida > Poales > Poaceae > Hordeum > Hordeum vulgare. The sequence goes on from NC_058523.1 coordinate 288,405,536, forward strand.
GACTTCTCCTCCTACCCTCTTAATTTTCTCTGTCCCGATCTTCGTGCTGATGAAACTTGCTAGCTATAGGTTTCTTCAATCATGAGCATACGTAACCAGTATGCGTCTCCCGTTCGATAGGGCGACATCTATAAATATGCATTTCTATGCATATTTATAACCACCATCCTTTCGAATTGTCCAACATTATCCATGGACAGCCCGAGTATGTGTAGATTGGGTTTGTTTTCCCGTATGCTGTGCTCCGGATCTGATGCGGAATTTCTTCAGTGCCTCCCCTATTGTTCTCCGGGTAAACATCCTCTCTGCTTATTGCCGAGACGTGTATCAGGAGAACAGCGGGGAGGTGCTGCCGAAATTTTGCGTCGCATGTGGAGCAGAGCATGGGAAAATCGGAAGATCCAAGGCACCCTAGAGTTGCCATCAGCACGGATGGGTTCAATGTGTATGGTATGATGGTAGCACAATACAGTTGTTGGCCTGTGTTTGTCATTCCACTAAATTTGCCACCCGGAGAGATTATGAAAAGAAAGAACATTTTCCTGATGTTGATAATTCCAGGGCCCAACTATCCGGAGAAGAATATGAATGTGTACATGCAGCCGCTTAAGGATGAGTTGCAAGAAGCCTGGGATAATGGGATCAAGACCTACGACGCGGCTACCAAAACAAATTTCAAAATGCATGTGTGGTACATGTACTCGACGCATGATTATCCGGCGTTTGCGCTATTCGCTGGCTGGTGTGTGCATGGAAGTTTCCCGTGCACCACATGCAAGGCAGCTCTTCAGTTCCGTTGGCTGCAGGCTGGTCGCAAGTATTCTTGCTTCGACATGCATAGACAATTCCTGGATCCTGACCATAAGTTCAGAAAAGCCAAGAAGAATTTCATCAAAGGTAGAGTTGTCAAAAACACTCACCAGCTGCGTTGACAGGACAACAGACCCTTGATCAGTTAAACGCTCTCGAGCTTGATCCTTTGCGTCTAGGATACTTCAAAGGGTATAATACCGAACACGCGTGGACTCACAAGTCATGCTTATGGGATCTGCCTTACTTCAAAGATCTCCTTTGCCCACACAATATCGACGTGATGCACACTGAAAAGAATATTGCGGAGGCCATTTTTCGTACATTGTTCGTACATTGTTCTAGCCGTACATTGTTCGGCTAGAATCGACCTGAAGGCTCTATGTGATAGACCGTTGCAAAACTTGCGACAACGAAAAGGAAAGCAAAGCATAGCGAAGCCAAAGGCATGGTTCAATCTTGAAAGGTCAGCTATGAGGGAAATGCTATTGTGGGTGAAAATGCGGTTGATGTTCCCCGCTGGGTATGCTGCGAATCTAAAGAGGGGAGCGAGTCTTGAGAAATTGAAAATATTGGGGCTCAAGAGTCATGATTGGCACGTATGGATTGAGCGGGTAATGCCGGTGATGTTGCGTGGCTTTATCCCTGAGGATGAATGGCTAGTACTCGCAGAGCTGAGCTATTTCTTCCATTCTCTTTGTGCGAAAGAACTATCGCCTGGCGTGCTAGATGAAATGGAAGAGTTGGCGCCGGAGTTGATCTATTAATTAGAAAAGATCTTTCCACCGGGCTTCTTTAATCCAATGCAACATTTGATTTTGCATCTCCCGACCGAGGCAAGAATGGGGGGGCCCGTTCAAAATCGATGGTGGTACTCAACTGAGAGGATGCAGAAGACGCTTCGATCTAAGTGTAAAAATAAACGTAGAATTGAAGCATCGATGGCCGAGGCATTCATTACTGAGGAGGCGGCAAACTTCGTGACAGCACACTACGAAGCCAAAAATCATCATTTGCATAACCCAAAGCCTCGGTACAATGATGGCGATCCAAAAAAAGTTCGATCTAACCTCAGCCTATTCAAAGGTAAATCTAACCTCGCACCATCCGTTGCTTCGAAAGGGAAATCGTTGGATGTCGAAGAATGGCGGACCATTTCTTTGTATATCTTCACCAACCTAACAGAAGTGCGGCCGTACATCGAGTAAGTTCTCGGTAATTTATTGTTCCGCAACTTCTAATTGCTTTGAACTACTCTTATTCCTGGATATTTTATATAGTCGATACGTCGCCGAATTCTCGGATGGAGCGGTCATCAAAAAGGATTCCGTCGAAGAGTATGAGCTTCTCGCAAAGCATGGAGGCGACTATCCCGGTTTCATCTCTTGGTTCAAACAAAGGGTAATTAATTACCATTAAGGGCCCATTTAATTTCTTGGTCTAATTTGCGGCTAATGCATCCATTCTTTTGTATTAAACTTGTAGGCTGATGCAGATTCTATGGACGCCGAGTTGAGACAAGTCGCTAATGGTTTTGACTATAAGGTCCGTTCATTTGACAAGTACAACATCAACGGGTATCACTTTCGTACCTTTGGCAAAGAGCTATCTATGCCTGACCTAAAGACTACAAATTATTCTGTCTCTGCTATCGGCGAAGGAGACACCGAGTATTATGTAAGAGTTGAAGCAATTTATGAACTTCTATTCTATGGTGAAAACACACCGACCGTCGTAGTCTTCAAATGTTATTGGTTTGAGCCGAGGGAGACTAGAAGGACTCATGAACATATAGGACTAGTCGAAATCAACCAAAACACCCACTTAGATGTTCCCGATGTCTATATTACGGCTCAACAGGCGACACAAGTTTTCTATCTACCGTGGGCCTGCCAAACTAATCCAAATCTCAAAGGTTGGGATGTCGTTTATGAAGTGCCACCACATTTTAGACCACCTACCCTAAATGAAGAGGATTACGAACCTCACATTAACCTAGACACATATGAAGGAGAATTATTCCAAGAAACACGTATGTCCAAGAAACGTTTCAAGAACCGCTCTACTTCACCCCAGGACATTGAAGTAGACAGCGACAGTGAATCCGTCTTATCCCTGGAGCCCGAACAGGAAGAGCTGGAAGAAGAAGAGGTTACTATTGCGGATGACCTGTCACTTCTTGACCGATTACATAATGGTGGCCTTCCATATGTTCTTTGTGATAGTGATGATGATGATGCATTTATTGATGATAGTGATGATCATCATGCATTTATTGACCCCGAAGCATATATAGACAAGCACGATTGTTATTAGTTCATGTCAGGTATTCAACTAAATTATATAAATTTGATTACTCATGTTGGTATTTATGTTGTACTAATTTCAGTTACTCTTTGTCATGACAGGTGTTGAAAGATGGTGGGAAAGGGTCGAAAGCACTCCGCGGCTCCTTCTTCATCGGTGAGTGATGGGATGGGTACTTCCATTCCAACTCTGCACGGAGCGCCCCCCCTCCCCCCCCCCGTGAGAGGAGGTCGACCCCCCGCGAAGCCGAGAGGTACTAAAGGTACACGTTGTATTCATGTTGGTATTTATGTTGGTATTTATGTTGTACTCATGTTGTATGCATATTGGTATTTATATACATTTTATTACTCATGTTGGTATTTATGTTGTACTAAAGGTACACATGGCCGCGGGAGAGGTAGGGCGGTGGCTGCGATGCCTTCTGAGGTGGAGGCTACATGGTCTCCGCCACCACCCCAACCTGATTCACCTGAGGAGAGGACTTCTAGGGTGGATTCGTCTGAGGTGGAGGCTACATGGTCTCCGGTTCACGAGCCTTGGGTCGACGAGCCTCAGGTCGACGATCCTTCGACCCACGAGACTCGTGTCCGAGAGGCTTCATTCCAGGCGACTCTGGAGCAAAGCAGGGATGAGGGTACGTCCCAAGAGACCCAGTGGGATACCTGGCCTGAGCCAAGTGGCCATGCTGGTAGCGACGAGGAGCTGAGTGAGGGGGCTACCGTCTGCAGCGTGGTAGTTCGGGGCTGCCGCTCGTGCCGGCGACCCCCGAGCAAAGGTGGTCGATTAGGCCAAATGGGTTCAAGTAAGTTAATTGACTCTTATTTAACCTTTTGCCTTCGCGTTTTCTCAAATATCTAATGTTTAATAAAACATGAAATAATTAGCTTAGTTAGCTCCAAAATGGTCTATTTAATAAAACATGACCTACACTTAGCTAATTATCGTCAAAATGACATAATTAGCTCCAAAAAGGCATTCTTAGCTAATTTAGCCCGAAGAAGGGGACAAGAGGAGAAGAAAGAGGAAAAATGAAAGGAAGGAAGAAGAAGAAGAAGAGAAGAACAAGAAGAGAAGGAGGAGGATCAGAAGAAGGAGAAGAAGGAGAAGGAGCTCCTCCTTCTCCTTCTTCTTCCTCCTTCTCCTTCTCCTTCTTCTTTTCTTCTTCTTCTCCTCTTCCTTCTCCTCCTCCTCCTCCTCCTTCTTTTACTTCTTCTTATCTTTCTCTTCTTCTACGTAGCTTAGACTCATCCAAGAATGACTAAATTGGCTAATTATCCTACAAAAGGACATAATTAGCTTAGTTAGCTCCAAAATGACCTATTTAATAAAAAATGACCTATAATTAGCTAAGTTCTCTCCTAAATGACATAATAAGGCTTACGTAGCTGCAAGATGACCTATTCCCCTAACTTAGGTATTAAATGGCCTATAATTAGCCTAGCTAGATCCAAAATGGCTTAATAAGCATAGTTTTCTCCGGAATGACCTATTTTACCCAAGTTAGCTCCGAAACGATCTATAGTTAGCTAGGGTTCCACCTAAATGACATAATTAGCTTAGTTAGCTCCAAAATGGTATATTTAATCAAACATGACCTATACTTAGTTAATTATCCTCGAAATGACATAATTAGCTCCAAAAAGGCATTCTTAGCTAATTTAGACCGAAGAAGGGGACAAGAGGAGAAGAAAGAGGAAAAATGAAAGGAAGGAAGAATAAGAAGAAGAGAAGAAGAAGAAGAGAAGGAGGAGGATAAGAAGAAGGAGAAGAAGGAGGAGAAGAAGGGGAAGGATCTCCTCCTTCTCCTTCTTCTTCCTCCTTCTTCCTCCTTCTCCTTCTCCTTCTCCTTCTTCTTTTCTTCTTCTTCTCCTCTTCCTTCTCCTTCTCCTCCTCCTCCTCCTCCTTCTTTTACTTCTTATTCTCTTTCTCTTCTTCTACGTAGCTTAGACTCATCCAAGAAAGACTAAATTAGCTAATTATCCTACAAAAGGACATAATTAGCTTAGTTAGCTTCAAAATGACCTATTTAATAAAAAATGACCTATATATAGTTAGCTAAGTTCTCTCCTAAATGACATAATAAGGCTTACGTAGCTGCAAGATGACCTATTCCCCCTAACTTAGGTATTAAATGGCCTATAATTAGCCTAGCTAGATCCAAAATGGCTTAATAAGCATAGTTTGCTCCGGAATGACCTATTTTACCCAAGTTAGCTCCGAAACGACCTATAATTAGCTAGGGTTCCACCTAAATGACATAATTAGCTTAGTTAGCTCCAAAATGGTCTATTAAATAAAAAGAAGGAGGAGGAGGAGAAGAAAGAGGAAAAATGAAAGGAAGGAAGAAGAAGAAGAAGAGAAGAAGGAGAAGGAGAAGGAGGAAGAAGAAGGAGAAGGAGAAGGAGAAGAGAAGCTCCTTCTCATTCGTCTACTCCTTCTTCTTCTTCTTCTTCTTGCAATTCTTATTTTCTTCTTCTTCTTCTGCTTCTCCTCCTCCTCCTTCTTTTTCTTCTCATTCTTCTTCTCTTCTTGCTTCTTCTCTTTCTTCTTCTACGTAGGTTATTTTCCCCAACAAAGACATACTTAGCTAATTATCCTCCAAAATGACATAAGTAGCATAGTTAGGTAAAAAATCATAAGAATCTTGGTTAGCTCATTAAAATGACTAATTTAGCTCCAAAATGACATAATAAAGTCAAAATGGATTAATAATCATAGTTGGCTACAAAATGACATATTTTTATCCAAGTTAGCTCTAGAATGACCCATAGTTAGCTAAGTTCTCTCCTAAATGACATAATAAGGCTGTGTAGCTCCATGATGACCTATTCCACCTAATTTAGCTATTAAATGGCCTATACTTAGCTAATTTATCTCCGAAATAACATATATATACTTCTTCATCTAGTATTATTCTTCTAACTTTCTTATTTGTCATTTTGCAGATTACATTCACTTCATGGGAAGCTTGGATTATATTGATGGAATGCTTGAAGATGATTTCTTGTACCATGGCTTCACGGAAGCTTGTATTGAAACTATTGTAGCATATGGATATATATGAAACTTTGTATGCATGTGGATGAAACTGGTGTAATATATGGTTTGGTACGGATGCAACTTGCATAATATGTATGCACTATGGATGAAATATATTTTAATATGGTTATGAGTACAAAAAGAAATTTATTTATGTCAAATATATATATATATCCTGATTATTGATAAAAATGCTGGATATGATAAGAAATAAATTAAAAAGGGGCTGGTTCCCCCCTTTGCCGTCTGCCCCCACGTGGCAAAGGGGTGATGGCAGACGGCAAAGGGGAAGAGAGGGGGGCTGGTTCCCCCCTTTGCCGTCTGCCCCCGCATGACAAAGGTGGGATGGAAGAAGGCAAAGAGGGGAGAGAGAGGAGCTGGTTCCCCCCTTTGCCGTCTGCCCACCACATGTCAAAGGGGGGAACCAGCCCCCACTCTCTCCCCTCTTTGCCGTCAGCCCCCACATGGCAAAGGTGGGATGGCAGACGGCAAAGAGGGGAGAGAGAGGGGGCTGGTTCCCCCCTTTGCCGTCAGCCCCCACATGGCAAAGGTGGGATGATAGACGGCAAAGAGAGGAAGCCTGCCGTTAACACTTAACGGGGCCGTTGGAGTATGTGTCGTCCCATTTAATTTGCCGTCTGCCCCCTCATGGCAAAGATTCTTTGACGTCCGCTTTAAAAAAGTAGACGGCAAAGAACCTCTTGACCAGATTTTTTTTTGCCGTCTGCTGACCGATGGCAAAGCCTTTGCCGTCATTGGTCCCCCCTTTGCTGTCCGCCATGGCAGACGACAAATTTCTGAATTTCAGTAGTGTGTGAGCTTCCCTAGATGATCAAGGCATCTATGTAACTCTCTTGCTATTGCTATGCTCGGTTTGTTGGGATCCGATGGATTATGAGATTATGTTGAGATTTTTTTGAGTTATATATTTGATTATCCTTTTATATTATGTTACTTAGTGATTCATGCATGTTCTCGTTGCTATTTATTGCTTTGACAAGTAGTAGACTGTAACTCCAAGAGGGAGCGTTATGCATGATTGTGGGTTCATGCCCCTCCATGTTTAGCTTTAGTGACAGAAACATGAGACTAGGGGATGTGCTTGTTGCCACAAGAGAGAAAACAACGGTGCTTGTGACCATGGGTGCAAGGATTGTTTACCTTACGCATAGTTGGATAATACAGTTGTCTGTTGCTTTGAGTTTACACTTTGGGTGGGGCTCACAACTTAATTCCGCCGAGATGTTCTGGATAGATATCTCATGGTGGATGACTAGTAAGTAGATACTGACGAATAAACGGTCTACTTGTCTTGGCGTACTGCCCATTACTATTGAACCTCTAACTATCAAGTAGCATAATTAGCATTGCGGTGCGATCATAATTCTGTCAATTTCGCAATTGTGATTTGTTTACCCAAGCATAGTTGTTTATCGTCTTCTGGGAGAGATACATCACTAGTGAACATCATGTAACTCCGGACCATATCACCATCATTGTTTACACCTCCATCATTTACCGCTTTCATTTACTTTTCCATTGCAATCAGTATTACCTTCCCGCTTGTGTTTTGATCCTTTGCAAACTACAAGGCCAGAGATATTGAAAACCTTTCTGTACTCGTTGGGAGAAAAATTATTTGTTGTGTGTGCAGGTCCACGTCTTCTGCTAGCGCGAGGGTGGAAGACACCTAATTGTTGAGCCTAGGAGTTCTCTTGGTTCGATGAACCTTACACTCTCCGTGTAAGGGAAATCTCCTGCTGAGTACATCTCCACCTTCCACTTGGGGTATCCAACGAGGGGCGAGAAGTATATCCATCAACTCGTCATCATTCACCACATGATATGTGTTTTGCATGGAGCGTCTTGTATGGTATGGGTCTTTAATTTTTAGTTTGCCACAATCATACTTGCTGAACACATCTTTTGATAGAGAGACAAGTTGAATCGTGAATTTATTAGAATACTCTTTGTGCTTCACTTATATCTTTTGAGCTAGGAAATGTTGCTCTAGTACTTCAAAAGATTTCATATTATGGTAATTGGTTTAGGTTATGAATTTAGTCCTAATATAATAGGCATCCAAGGGGGATACAATAAAAATTTCATATTAAGTGCATTGAATATGATGAGAAGTTCGATTCCTTACATATAGTTTTTAGATATGAAGATGGTAATATGAGAGTCATGCTAGTAAGTAATTGTGATCTAGAAAAATACTTGTGTTAAAGCTTGTGATTCGCGTAGCATGCACGTATGGTGAACCGTTATGTGATGAAGTCGGAGCATGATTTGTTTAATGATTGTCAACCGTTGTGTGGTGGTCGGGATCCCGCAATGGTAAACTCCTACCAACCCTTCACCTTGGAGAATGTGTTTAATACTTTGCTTCGATGACTAATAGGCTTTTGCAAGAAGTATGTGAGTTCTTTATGACTAATGTTGAGTTCATGGATTATACGGACTGTCACCGTTCCATCTTTGCTAGCCTCTCTAGTACCGGGCAACTTTCGAGGTACCTTTAACTCACCTTCCTCAAAACAACCACCATATATTTTTCTCAAAACAACCACCATATCTACCTATTATGGCATTTTCATAGCCATTCCGAGATATATTGCCATGCAACACCACCGTCCCGTTTTTATGACACACACCATCACTTCCATATTGCTTATAGAGTCATACTTTGTTCTAGTTATTGAGTTGTAAGTAAATAAAAGTGTGATGGTATGCATTATTAGAGCATTGTCCCGTGTGAGAAAAGGATGATGGAAGCTATGATTCCCTCACAAGTTGGGATGAGTCTCCGGACTTTACAAAAAATAAAGAGGCCAGCGAAGCCCATAAAATAATAAAAGAGGCCAAAGAAGCCCACCAATAAAAAGAGAAAAAAATAAAAAGGAAAAAATGAGAGAAAGAGAGAAGGGACAATGCTACTATGTCTTTCTATACTTGTGCTTCAAAGTAGCACCATGTTCTTCATAGAGAGTCTCCGATTTTGTCACTTTCATATAACTACTGGAATTACATATTTTGCACAACCATTTAGTTTTCTTTTTTAAGATTTCATACACTTATAGATCTAGTGCATTTGTTGCATGGCCATCAATACTCACTCACCTATAGTGCTATGTTCATGGCTCATGCTCATGTATTGCATGAGAGTTGAAAAGGTTTGAGAACATAAAAAGTGTGAAACAATTGCTTGATTTTCATCGTGGTTGTGCATAATTTAGATACTTTGTGTGGTGAAGATGGAGCATAGCCAAACCATATGATTTTGTAGGGATAAATTTCTAAGACCATGTTATTTTGAAAGGAAGCAAATGCCTTATTGGTATGTTTGATGTATTATTGTTTTTACATCAATATTAGACTTTTGTTTTGAATCTTATGGATCTAAATATTTATGCCACAATAGAGAATATTACATGGATAAATATGTTAGGTAGCATTGCACATCAAAAAAATCTAATTTTATCATTTACCTACTCAAGGACGAGCAGGAATTAAGCTTGGGGATGCTTGATATGTCTCCAACGTATCTTTCATTTTGATTGTTCAATGCTATTATATTATCTGTTTTGGATGTTTTATTTGCATTTATATGTTGTTTTATATTATTTTTGGGACTAACCTATTAATCTAGAGCCTAGTGCCAGTTTCTGTTTTCCCATGTTTTTGAGTATTGTATATAAGGAATATTAAACGGAGTCCAAACAGAACAAAATCTCGGGAAAGATTTTTCTTGGACCAGAAGATATCCAACAGACTTCGAGTAGGGGGCAGGGCATCTGCCGGGAGGCCACAAGCCTGTAGGGCGCGTCCTAGGGGGGTGGCCGCGCACCCTAGCTTGTGCCCCCCCTGCACATCTCCTAACCCTATTCTTTGGCCTATAAATTCCCAAATATCCCCCTATCACCAAAAAGATCAAGGAAAATACTTTTACGCTGCCGGGAGCATTTGTTTCCATGAGATCCAATCTGGGAGCCTTTTCTGGTAATCTGCCGGAGAGGGAATTGATCATGGAGGGCATATACTTCAACTCCATTTCCCCTTCGATGATGTGTCAGTAGTTCACTACAGACCTACGGGTCCATAGCTAGTAGCTAGATGGCGTCTTCTCTATCTTTGATCTTCAGTACCATGTCTTCTTCTAGAGCTGCACTTGGTGTATTTGTCTTTCTTCTCCTATTCCTTGCCTCTCCATGAGTGTATTCATCCAAAACGCTCTTCTCTACTCCTTCTCTCTCAGCGACGCGACTCAATGGAGTAGTGTTCGGGCTTCCCTCAGTTGTAGCGGATTTGGTCACGATTGGATGAACGCTTCTCATCATGTCTTGAGCTTGAGCTTCTCTGTTTGCCTCTACTCTTGTAAAACTTGTTCAATTTTCTGACCATGAGGCTTATCTCTTCATCAGTGACAAGATTGTCCTTTGAAGTAGAGGGAGCATCACATGAAGCTTTGTAAGCATCACTTGACTTGTTGTGTAGCTCATATTTGTCCTTGAGTGACATCTCATGAGCAAAAATCCTACGAATGACTTTAGTTGGGTTAGGATCTTTGTAGTTAGGCATCATTTGGATCAATGTGCACACGGTGTCATACTTTCAATCAATAGGTCTAAGTATCTTCTCGATGATGAATTTGTCGGTCATCTCTTCACTTCCTAAGCCGACAATCTCATTGGTGATGAGAGCTAGCCTAGAGTACATTTCAATGATACCTTCACTGTCCTTCATCTTAAACTTGTGAAGCTAACTTTGGAGAAAATCCAACTTAGATTCTTTGAAAAAACCAGTACCTTCGTGCATATCGATCAAAGTATCCCACATTTCTTTTGCATTCTCAAGGCGGCTAAATTTCGTTGAATTCTTCGGGGCATAGACAGTTGAAGGTGATGTCGCATGCTTGTGCATTGAGTTGCAAAATCTTCAGTTCATCGATTGTCGCATCACGTTTCAGTTCACACCATTCTTTGAAGAAATCACATTTCACACCAACATGAATAATAGCCCATACGTGAGGATTAAAACAAAGAATATGCATTTTCATATTATATTTCCAACTAGCAAAATTAGTGCCATTGAAGTATGGACCTCTACGGTGAGAACTTCCGTCACTAGACGCCATACTCTCCTAGGTTGTAAAACCAATGCAATGGAGACTGAAGCTCTCATACCACTTGTAGTATCAGAAGTATGTCTAGACGGGGGGTGATTGGACTACCTGACAACATAAAAACTTAGCCTTTTCCCTAGTTTTGGGCTAGTTTTAGCAATTATGGCAAGTCAAGTACACCCTACACATGGAGTTCTAAGAGTATATCAGTGGAATGTAAAACATGAAAGTGTAAAGTAAAGGAGTAAGGTAGGGAGATCAAACGCATGAGGTTGACATGATGATTTTTGGCATGGTTCCGATAGGTGGCGCTATCATACGTCCATGTTAGTGGAGACTTCAACCCATGGAGGATAACGGCTGCGAGAGTCCATGGAGGGCTCCATCCACAAGGCGTCCACAAAGAAGCGGTCTTGTCTATCCCACCATGGCTTCATCCCACGAAGGACTAGACTTATTCACGGTAGATCTTCACGAAGTAGGCGATCTCCTTGCCCTTACAAACATCTTGGTTTAACTCCGCAACACGAAGTAGGAGGCTCCCAAGCGATACCTAACCAATCTAGGAGGCACCACCCTCGAAAAGGAAATATATGTGGTAGAACGATGAACTCCTTGCTCTTGTGCTTCTAAAGATAGCCTCCTCAATACAAAATCACTCTCTCATAGAATAGGCATGGGTAAGAGAGATTGATTTGGCGGAAAGCAACTTGGGGAGGCTAGAGATCAAGTTTCAAATGATTGGATTGGAATATCTTGGTCTCAACACATGATTAGGTGGCTCTCTCTCAGAAAAATGGAACTGGCAATCAAGTGTGTGTTCTGAGTGCTTCCATTTCGATTGAGAGGTGGATGAAGGGGTATATATAGGCAGGTTGTACCAAAAATTCAACCATTACACCTAAAGAGGCTAACTCGGTGACACTAACGTCATTAACTCAGTGGTACCGACTTGCACTAAAGGCAGCAACTTTTGAATCTCGGTGGAACCGATATAGACAACTCGGTGACACCGAAACGGTGCCTAACGGTCAGATGACATGACTTGGTGACACCGATACTCCAACTTGGAAATTCCGATTTTGTGTACCGAGGCAACAGAAAGTTGGTCACCTAAACTCAGTAGCACGGATATGGTTTCGGTTGCACCGATTTGGTGGCTTTAGCTAGGGTTTTGTGTGAGATGAAAATCGCTAGGGCCAAAATGAGAAAGTTGGTGGCACCGATTTTTGGAATGTGGCTCTGGATAGAATGGTTATTTGGGAAAAATTACCGAGTATTTTTGGTTTCTATCTCTGAGCACTTGAGAAACCAGTTCATTTTAATACCTCACCCCTTTTAATAGTATTCGCTTTCCTATGGACTCAAAAGTGATTTCTCACAAATATAAAATGAAGAGTCTTCTAGCTTGAAGCTTGGGCCAATCTTATTCCTTTCTTGCATCAAGGGGCATCTCCACATAAGCCTTTAGCCAATGCATCCTTTGAACTTTTCTGAAATATACTCAGAAAAACATATTAGTCCAGTGATGCATATGTTGTGATCAGTTATCAAAACAACCCTAGGGAGAAATTGTTATTCAGTATGAGAGGGGAGTACCAAGTTTAGGACCTTGGTAAGGGGGAAAGTTCATCGTGCAATTCACACCGAGGCCGCGAGGTACTGGAAGGGGGTGATGAATTTGATTGTGAGTGTGGGCAGTTTGCGTACATGGGGCTCCTACGCAGCCATGTTCTGAAGGTATGGTCACTTTGCTGTCAGGCACATTTCTACGAAAATAAATATGAACTAATTGATAAAGTTTATTATTCCTCTAAATTAATATGTTCCAGCAACCCAAGATGATGATCTCTATTGCGAATTGTTTTGGCAGTTGCTGGTGGCCAATACAACATCTTCATGAACTCAGGTACCTCCTTGTCTATTTGAGAGTAGTGAATTCCAACAATCTTGTGTAATTGAACAAGTAACAACGCTCTTGAGAAAGCTATCCATGGTTTTGCTAAGAAACCACGGGAGATTATGATCGTGTTTGCAATTGGTACAAGGTTTGACTGTTGGCATAGTAACCAATTTCGTTCTCTGCATTTCTGGGTAGACCTTTCTACAAGGCGATCTTAGCTATCGAGCATCATGCTAGCAAGATATACACGCGCGGTATGTTCAAGCAGTTTGGTCATATACTGTATGAGTGGGGCATACCAGGTTGAGGAGCTTGATAAGGGGAAATGTTTTCCATGCAATTCACACCGAGGTTGCGATGTACTGGAAGGGGTGATGAATTTGACAGTGAGTGTGGGCAGTTGCACACATGGGGCTCCTGTGCAACCATGTTCTAAAGGTATGATCACTTTGCTGTCACGCACATTTCTGCACAACTATATGTGAACTAATTGATAAAGTTAAACTGCGTAGGTGCTGGATTTCATTTGTATAACAAAGATGCCACAGAAACACATTGTTAAACGATAGACCAGGGACGCACGTGACATAGTGCCAGTGGACCTCACTCAATATCACAGAGATAATCCACAAGAATCCATCCAGCTTCAGGCAGTTCAACATGTACATGCATGCCATGGAGCTGGTCTAGATGGGGGACGCAAGTGTTGATGCGTATGGGAAATTTAGGTCACTCATCAAGAGCTACATGATAGAGATGCAACCCTCTTCGTAAATTAGCGATGGGCTAGGACTTGAAGACAGGGTAGCTGAAAATGGTGATGTCGTCAATCAAGCATCACTGCAAGCATTGTTGATGCAATGCAGGTAGAGCCTTCGGAGCTATCAACAATGAAGCTACTTCGGGAAACGAGAGTGGGTACAGCCTGGCTAGATTGTTGGCTCCAAAGAAGTTTAAAGAGATGGGCCACCGAACAAACACCTGGGAAAAGGCACAGTACGAGGGTCTAAGCAAACGGAGCAGGTTATGCACGATATGTCACCAGCAGGGTCACAAGAGGACAACCTACATAGACCAGGGCGACGCCCTGAAGCCTGTTCGCAGACCAGCGAGATGCAAAAATTGTGGCGTTGAAGGGCATAGATGAAACTGATCAGTTGGTTCATATGTTTTTGGTTTAGTGGAGACTATGATCTTGTAGATCTTGTAGAACAAAATGTATGCAGTGGTAATCTCTGAGTGTGTTTGCCTGCTATTAGTCATAACAATGCCATGACGACTTTTCTTAGAATAAAAACAGAACTCTCTCACATGATGCTATGTTGGTTTATTTGAATATGTTGGCAATATGGCAATGCATTTTGCAATTTTGCGGAAGTGGTGCTGAAAAGTCTGAAATTTGCAGGGTTGTGCCAACAAATTACGAGTGTGTGAGATGATTTTGAAAGTGGTGTGTTGTTAACACTAACAAAACTGTTTTTGTAGAGAAGGGTTGAAGCTTTCAATGACCCAATTGCAGCAGTGGAACCTGAAGATTTACATGTAGTTGAACCTAACATCATTCCTTTGCTCATACATGCAGCATGTCCAGCAGAAGGTATGGTGAAAAAAAAGAGAATTAGTTTTCTCAGTGGACCCCACTTTAAAAAATAAATTTATTATTTTCTCTAACATATATTGTTGCTAATGGGTTCATGCTTTCCTCAGATTATCGTATGCTGAAAAGTTTGACAAAGTTGAGTCGCCAGGAACTTGAAGTAGCATGTGAGGATTTTAGCAACATAATTGGTTCAACTCCACAGACTGTAGTGTACAAAGGAACAATGAAGGATGGACCTTAGATTTGTGTCATAACATTATGCGCCTTTGAAGGTCGTTGGACTAGCCAACATGATCTCTTTTAACAAAACAATGTAGTTTTTTTGTTTAAATTGCAACTCAGAAACACCTTTTAACTCAGATAATAAATAAATAAAATGGGATGCACACAGTAGGTTATTGATCTGGCAAGGTTGGATCATGAGAACATAGCAAAGTTTCTAGGCTATTGCAGAGAGAGTAACCCATTCTCAAGATGTTAGTCTTAGAGTACGCATCAAATGGGACCCTATACGTGCACCTACATTGCAAGTCTATCTCTTCAATTTCTTTATGACAAACTAATTATTTGCATTTTTTGTGTGACGTAGATTTGATATCATTAGTTACTTCCTTTAGATGGGGCAGCGACTCAATTCTATTGGCGGAACGGAATGAAAATAGCCATCGACATCGCCCAAGGTTTAAGGTATCTACACACCGAGTCGCAACCTCCTTTTGCTATATCAGAGGTGAAATTCAATTCAGTATACGTTATAGAAGATTTTATCCCCAAGGTACTCACATGGTTTCTATGTACAAACTGAACTTTGAAATGCACTTCACACAATTTCTTATGGCTTGACAGAAATCATTGTTATGAGAAGGTTGACGACGTTGTCTACTGAAGACCCACCGGCAACGCGGTGGGAGAGCGTCGACCAGTATTTGGGTGTGGGAACACGGATCCATGTTGCCAGCCTACACAAGGCCGTGGTCAACGCGTCGAAGCAGGGTTGATCGTCCGTCTTTGTTAGGTAGGCAAAGTGATCCACCTTTCCTCTTTCTCATCACATCCATTTTATTGTGATATTGCATTGAAGTCAACCAATTTTTACATAAATAAATTGCGTTTATAGATATGTAGACGATGAACCAAACAAGAGTATCATTCAAGGTTAATTAGCTTTCCATATATATTCAATATATGCAATGGCATACCACCTTCATTATCATGCCTGCACTCACATGTTGTTCCATCAGAACCATGAATGCTGCCCAAAATTTCCATGCATTCAGCTTTTGCTATAAGTTCCTATGCTGCTCCTTTTCACGTTACTTTTCATGTGATTTCTACTTCTAAAAATGAGAAAATACCTTGAGATCAAAGCTGCGGATTTTAGATTTCTGGGTATTGGTGCTACTCTGTCTCCATCCGGCTTATGGTCTTTAGTGACTGATTCTGAGGTACAATTTTTTTTACTTCTATGTTAAATCCCATTTAGTTTGGCATCTCCATTTATGGATTCGAGCCAATAAAATACCCTATCGAGTAGTATCACTAACTAGAAGAATAAATTTTCCAAATCAGTGATGAGATAAATCCCGTGTACCGGTGCTTAGCAGCTAGCGAAATGCGAGTGGTGTTTTTTGTGTGTATGTAGGTAGCTTCCTAATTGTATGGTTGTGTGTTCATTCATGACCGGAATTTAGTTTTGTTTTCTGTTGCTTCATTTTAGTGAAGATAGGGTGGGGAAAAATACAACCTATATGTAAGTCAAATTAATTAGTAAATTGTTTCAGTAGCTATATTTCTCTGGTTCCTAACATGGTTGTAGGTAGATGTTTCGGTTGCTTTATCTTGCTGTAGAACCTATCCCTATTCATGTATTACTTATTTTGTGTAGATATTAAGGAAGAAAGTAATGTACATTCACATGTTAGAGTCTTCGCATTAGCATTTGATGGCAATGGCCGCTGCTTTAGAGAAGATGGATTTGAAACCAAAATCATATTCTACCAACTTTTATTTAGGGCATATTATCATTTAGCAGTATGTTGGTTGTGCCTCCCCATGGTCAATGGAGATCTTCTGTAGATATATTGTAGTTTTGCCATGCATTAAACTTTTGAATGGTTGACCATGGAAAAATTCTGTAGTTCTCATTTTCATTATATATTTCTGGGTTCAAGGAGAACACTTACTCATTCTGGAATCACCACTTTAAACATTGTAGATTCCAGTCTCTTGCATATTTACGTCAAAGACTGTTTTAAAACTTCTAATTGCTAGTTCTTTTAGAATGAAGAACCTATTTAATGATTTTAGTTTCTGAGAAATGTATTCACATGCCTATTTGATGATTTCCCTTTCAATCCGAATGAATCATAGAAAATGGTTAGTTTTACTGAATCCGTAGAGAAATATATGTGCTAGTGTCAGAAAAAGAGGGAGCAATCCACAATATAGGATATTAAGTGTGTAAATAGTAGCTCCACTGAATCATATTGTATTAGGTATCATGCTAGAAATATATGTGCTGAATCTCTGCAAGCACTGAAATTATCGGTAACAAGTAGTTGTGTGGTGAGATGATTCGTAGCAAGTAGCAAGTAACAATGGTAACAAAGGTGCAGCAAAGTGGCCCAATCCCTTTTGTAGCAAGGGACAAGCCAGGACAAACTCTTATAGGAGGTAAAACGCTCCCGAGGACACATGGGAATTTCTGTCAAGCTAGTTTTCATCATGTTCATATGATTCGTGTTCGCTACTTTGATAGTTTGATATGTGGGTGGACCGACGCTTGGGTACTGCCCTTACTTGGAAAAGCATCCCACTTATGATTAACCCCTCTCACAAGCATCCTCAACTACGAAAGAAGAATTAAGACAAAATCTAACCATAGCATTAAACTAGTGGATCCAAATCAGCCCCTTACGAAGCAACGCATAAACTAGGGTTTAAGCTTCTATCATTCTAGCAACCCATCATCTACTTACTACTTCCGAATGCCTTCCTCTAGGCCCAAATAATGGTGAAGTGTTATGTAGTCGACGTTCAGATAACACCACTAGAGGAAAAAGAACATACAACACATCAAATTATCGAACGAATACCAAATTCACATGACTACTTATAGCAAGACTTATCCCATGTCCTCAGGAACAAAAGTAACTACTCACAAAGCATAATCATATTCATGACCAGAGAGGTAATGAGTAGCATCAAAGATCTAAACATATAATCTTCCACCAAGTAATCCAACTAGCATCAACTACAAAGAGTAATTAACACTACTAGCAATCTTACAAGTACAAATCGGAGTCGCGATACGGAGATTGGTTACAAGAGATGAACTAGGGTTTGGAGATTAGATGGTGCTGATGAAGATGTTGATGGTGATGAGTCCCCTCCGATGAGAGGAGTGTTGGTGATGACGATGGCGACGATTTCCCCCTCCGGGAGGGAAGTTTCCCCGGCAGGATCGTCCTGCCGGAGCTCTAGATTGGTTCTGCTCAAGTTCCGCCTCGTGGCGGCGGCGATTCCTCCCGAAAGCCTCCTTTTGATTTTTTTTCTGGAAGGAAACCCTTCTTGTAGCAATAGAGGGGGGCCAGAGGGCCACCAGGGAGCCTACAAGCCCCCTAGGCACGGCCACGGGGGCGCCTAGCAGGCTTCTGGCCTCCTGCTGGCTCCCCTCTGGTACTTCTTCGGCCCGATATTTTTTATAAATTCCAAAATAAATCCTCGTTGATTTTCACGGCTTTTGGAGATGCGTAGAATAGGTATCTCAAACCTTGCAAAATAAGAGAGAAAAGGCATAAGTATTGTACCGTGAAGTGTAAATAACAGCCCAAAAAGCGATAAATATCAACATGAAAGCATGATGCAAAATGGACGTATCAACTCCCCCAAGCTTAGACCTCACTTGTCCTCAAGCGAAAGCCGATATCAATAAATATGCCCAAATGTTTAGAGAGAGAGGTGTCGAAAAAACAAGATACGTACATGCATGCATCATGATCATAGTCAGAACAGCAATACCGTCATATAATCTCTTATGCTAAAGTGGTAATTCCTTCACAAAGTAAAGTATGGGTCAAGAAGCTTACTGAGAATAAACAACCAATAGCCTTTAGTCATTGAAGAAATTGAAATTTATCATAACATCAGAAAGAGTCAAATAAGAGCTTGTCAAGCAAATCCACATACTCAATCATCCTTTTGTCTCCTGCAATTACTACAACTCATGTGGTACTCATGAGATCAAAGTTTCAGTTGAACAGAGAGAAATATAGGGGCTTATAGTTTCACCTCCCAGCTACTTACCTCAAGGGTAATGTCAACAATAATAATTCATGAATACTTACTTCCCAGTTGACATATGAATATAGATCTTTCCCTAGCATATGACGTTAGCCAAGAAGAACGTGAAGTAAGGAATTGGTGTAGATCACCTTGACTCTTTCAAGGGCAAAAGTAAAGGTACAAGATAGGCCCTTCGCAGAGGGAAGCAGAGGTTGTCATGCGCTTTTGAGGTTTGGATGTGCGTCCTCTTAGTGCGGAGGAACGTCACTTTATATTGCCTCATGTGATAAAGAACTTTATTATGTAGTCTGCTGCTTTTATGTCTTCCTCCTCACAGGTTCGTACAAAGATTATTTTCCACACACTAATAGATCATACATATTTAGGGAGCAATTTTTATTTCTTGCACCGATGACAACTTACTTGAAGGATCTTATTCAATCCAAAGGTAGGTATGGTGGAATCTCATGGCAAAACTGGGGTTGAATGTTTATGGATGCACAAGTAGTATCTCTACTTAGTGCGGAAGTTTTGGCTGATATGAGGTGGAAGCAATTGTCACATGCTAAGGGATCTCTACTCATATAACATTGTTCGGAACCAAGCAAACACAATTCAGTGTGTTTTCTTCCTTGTCCAACATCTAATTCTAAGCATGTAATAGTTTAGTGAGTGTTAACAATCATAGATGGTGTTAAGGATGATATATTTATATGTGAACCTCTCCTTCTTTATCACTTCCTATTAATTGCAACAATGACCAAGGTCTACGTTTGTCTACCCTCAACAAGTTTCAATCAACATTCTTTTTATATGTGAAGCCATCACTTCCCATAAGATCATTACATGATCTTTCATGCTTTCGTTCTTTTCTCAATCTCTTGATCATGGCATGAGGCAAGGCCCTTAACTAAGACACTCTTTATTATATGGCTCACAAACTCAAATACAAGCAAAACTCAACCCTAAAACACTAACAACTTTATTCTACTAGAGAAAGATAAAACCAAAAAGGAACAAACTAAGAAAGGTAAGGCAAAAGATGTGATGGTGATACGATACCGGGGCAACTCCCCCAAGCTTGGCACAAGCCAAGGGGATTGCCCATACCCATGCTTAGTTGTCTTCCTTTGGAGGTGATGGTGATGGAGTTGTTGCAACATGGGTTTGATCCTCCGTCTTCCAAGGCATAGGTGCTCCATCATGGAAAGATGAACGAGTCTCTGGAATCCTCAAATCTGCAGCCAACCGTATTGATTTAAATCTATACTCATACTCACAGTTTTGGTTCTGCAGGTCATAGATCTGGGCTTGGAGGTGATCAATTCTATCATAGAGCCTAGAGAGGTGCTTCTCGATGTCATTGGCATCGATCTTGTGCTTGTTGGTGAACTCCGTGATCATCATGTGGTTCGCGTTGAGTCCACGCTCCACCATCCCTTGGCAATTGAAGACTTGTTGCTCCATTGCTTCGAGACTCACCTCCACGCTTCCGGTCTTCTTGGGCCCCTCAACATCACGGATATGCAGCATCCCCGCACGCATCTCAATAGATTGAGGGTGTTGCAGCACTCCTGTGAGGTAGGGATTGATGACCTTCTCGAAGATGTTGTCCTTCGGAATTTTTGGTGACCGCATAGCAATCTAGATCTACAGCAGAAACAGGCTCGAAACGAAAACGGAGGAAAATTGCGTGATACAAGGGTCAGACCTTACGGAAGAATATATAATGATTTTTTCCTAGACCAAAAGGAGTACTCCACAAGAAAACAGAGTCCGGGAGGCGCACTAGGTGGTCACAAGCCCCCAGGCGCGGCCAGGGGGGTGGCCCGCGCCTAGCAGGCTTGTGGCCTCCTGGTGTGCTTTCTGGACTGCTTTAAATTTTTCTATTTTTTCAAAAATTCCAAAACGGAGAAAGTTTCCTACTGGAAAAGTTTTGGAGTTTGTTTACTTACCGAATCACGTACCTATTCATTTTCGGAGTCTGAAACAGGCTGATAAATATCCCTTAGGTACTCCTCCGGAGTTATGGTATTGATAATATTGCTTTCAACATTTATGGGGGTACCTGAGATATATTGCTTGATTCTCTTCCCATTTACCACTCTCGGAAAATTACCTTCCGTGTTGTTGATCTTGATGGCACCAGAACGATATACTTCCTCAACAATGTAAGGACCTTCCCATTTAGAGAGAAGCTTGCCTGCAAAAAATCTTAAAGGAGAATTATATAGCAAGCCATAATCACCTACATTGAACTCACATTTTTGTATCATTTTATCATGCCACCTCTTAACCTTTTCTTTGAACAACTTGGCATTCTCATATGCTTCAGTTCTCCATTCATCAAGTGAGCTAATATCAAATAACCTCTTCTCACCAGCATGTTTGAAATCAAAGTTGAGCTCTTTGATTGCCCAATAAGCCTTGTGCTCTAGCTCAAGAGGCAAATGACATGCTTTGCCGTAAACCATTTTGTACGGAGACATGCCCATGGGATTCTTATAGGCAGTGCTATAAGCCCACGGTGCATCATCTAGCTTCTTAGACCAATTCTTTCTAGACATGTTAACAGTCTTTTGCAGAATTAGTTTAATCTCTCTATTTCTTAGCTCTACTTGACCACTAGACTGAGGGTGATAGGGAGATGCAATTCTATGATAGACATCGTACTTAGAAAGTGTTTTACGGAAAGCACCATGAATGAAATGTGAACCACCGTCAGTCATTAGATATCTAGAGACTCCAAATCTAGGGAAAATAACTTCTTTAAGCATCCTAATAGAGGTGTTGTGATCAGCACTACTAGTTGGGATAGCTTCTACCCACTTAGTGACGTAATCAACAACAACTAGCATATGAGTATACCCGTTCGATTTTGGAAAAGGTCCCATATAATCAAAGCCCCAAACATCAAATGGTTCAATAACAAGTGAATAATTCATAGGAATTTGTCCCTGTTCATGTTCAGGTACACAACGTCTAATAACACCATCTAGTCCTTCCTTATAAAGGTGAGGATCATCCCAGAAGTAATGTCTTAAATCAAAGAAGAATTTC
The DNA here is from genome assembly GCF_904849725.1 of Hordeum vulgare subsp. vulgare. Lineage (NCBI taxonomy): Eukaryota > Viridiplantae > Streptophyta > Magnoliopsida > Poales > Poaceae > Hordeum > Hordeum vulgare. The sequence continues at coordinate 288,427,667 of NC_058523.1, forward strand.
TTCTTTTGCTGGTATGTGAAACTAGGTGGTATATATTTGGCAAAAATATAGTTTGCATAATCAGCATACCACGGTGCACTATGTGATGTATTGATGACATTCAATTGCTCATCAGGAAAGCTATCATCAATAGGTTGTGGGTCATCAAGAACATTCTCCAACCTAGACAAGTTATGTGCTACTGAGTTATCATCACCCTTCCCGTCGACAAAATTCAAATCAAATTATTGTAGCAAGCGAACCCATCTGATAAGTCTAGGTTTAGCGTCTTTCTTCTCCATGAGGTACTTAATAGCAGCGTGATCAGTGTGAATAGTGACTTTGGAATCAACTATGTAAGATCTAAACTTTTCACATGCAAACACGACCGCTAAAAATTCCTTTTCAGTAGTAGCATAGTTTCTTTGGGCAATGTCTACAGTTTTACTAGCATAGTGAATAACATTCAACTTCTTATCAACTCTTTGTCCTAGGACATCACCAGCATCATAATCACTAGCATCGCACATGATTTCAAAAGGTAAGTTCCAATCAGGTGGTTGAACGATAGGTGCAGTTATCAAGGCATTCTTAAGTATTTCGAAGGCTTCCTCACAATCATCGTGCTAGCTCCCCTCTGGTACTTCTTCGGCCGAGTATTTTTTATAAATTGCAAAATAAATCCTTGTTGATTTTCATGGCTTTTGGAGTTGCGCAGAATAGCTATCTCAAACTTGCTCCTTTTTCAGGCCAAAATTCCAGCTGCCGTCATTCTCCCTCTTCATGTAAACCTTGCAAAATAAGAGAGAAAATGCATATGTATTGTACCGTGAAGTGTAATAACAGCCCAAAAAGCGATAAATATCAACATGAAAGCATGATGCAAAATGGACGTATCAGGTGGCCATCGTGTTAGGCAGAGTAAGGACTTGCAGAAAGTGGTAGTACGTCTGTTTTTGCAAGGCAAGAACCAAGGTGAAGAGAAAAGGGAACGAGGGGAGAGGGAGGAGAATGGTTATAGCACTCATCTACTTGTCCTGCGGCGGTGCCTAGTGCTCATGGAGGTCACGGGGAGCTTAGGATCGTGCCTTCTACTCGATCTGGAGGTCGGAGTTTGGTGGTTGGCTGGGTTGGATAGAGATGAGGTAGCTGCAGGCTTTGGTTGGATGGACTTGACTGGGACGATCCCAAGGTGGAAGCTTCAGTTGGATAATTTTGGTGGAACAAGATGGGTCCGGAGGTGAAAGAAGAGACCGTGATTGTGTGGCAACCTGATGGGACAAGATGCTTAGAAAATAGGGTTTGATCCCAATTTGGAATGTGGTGATTTATATATAGGGTACTACTAGTTTTTGGACCCTCGGATCTCGATTGAACGATCGGAAAAATAGGTTAGGTAGTCCAATTGAAAAACGAATGATGGTTTGGGGGTATTTCGGGGTTGATCCGGACCCAGCGGTCACGAACGTATATTTTTAGTACGGGGAAGTTATCGAGCACACGCGAGGGGTTTGTGCGCTATGCATAAAGTCTAGGCATGATAAGAGGGGGACGAAGGGAAACCCAGCAACAAGTTCTTATATATTAAAAATGTCTCAATTTTGTTGATTATAATGTCGCTATAGGATTAACAGTTGGGGGTATCAAACGAACTCTGAATGCCATTAAAATTGGCATGCGGTCTATCTACACTTTATTAAGACCGCACACCAACTTTAAACCCATTTCGAGAAGTTATTATATGCACTTAAAAACAATGTTTTACCCATGCCATGGGCGCGTGCGTGTGTAGTTTGTTTCGAAATGGTCGATGTCGTGGGTATAAGTCTGACAGTAGATGTGTAGGGTACGAAAGGATGGGCAGAGCCTTAGCTACGACGAGGTTGTATGAGTTCAGGCCCCTCTACGGTGGAGGTAAAATCCCTACGTCTCAGTGCTCTTGGGAGCTTAGTGTCGAGTGAAATATGGAGTATAGTGAAATGCTAACCCCTACACCAGTGGGGAAGGGCGGCTTATATAGAGTGTGCTGCCCTTCACAACGGTCCGGTGCACACGGGTGGAGTAGTGGCGAATAAATGCCTACGTTACAGGTAATGCATGCCTTAAATGCTAATAATGGTACATGAAAACGTATGACCGTTGCCCTCCACGGAGGTTACGATATACAGAGTGGAATCCAGTCTGTAAGTTTAATAGGCTCCGAATGCTCGTCCCCGACTGGATGATGGGGGAATTGTCACCGACTGGATGATGGGAAGTCCTTAATTCAGTCGGAACTGACTAAGGGCATTGTCCCTTATGAAGGGTAGTCCTTGGGTAGGACCTATAGGGCAGGCCTATGACCCTACCCATGGGACTATAACCCCATCATTAGTCCCCGAATGGATCGGGGTTGGAACGACGAAGTGATGCCTGGAGTACGGATCCGACTGGTATGGATGCGACTTTGGCGTTGTTTGCCTCGATCCATTTTATCCTCTTGACCAGCGATCCGAGTGGATATATCCGTGAAACGAACCGTCAGAGACCGAGTGCTTCTGCGGAATCTTTCGACGTGACCGGTCAACTCACAGCGGCGGATTTTCTGGGATCCTCAAATTTCGGTTGCCGCGCGCTCAGCGGGGATGTCGACATCGTCATCGAGTAGTTTCTGCTGCCTCGATTACCGCGCCTTTATCTTCTCCACTAATATCGCAGCAGCCCGTCGGGGGATAAGATTTCGGGGCCACCTCTTAGTGACTCAGTCGGAACCTTATTTAAACCTCCCCAGCGGGGGTTTCTCGTTGTGTTCCCCTGATTACTCGCACTCGCCCCGCTCCTCCCGTAGCTCCCTGCACGCTCCAAGCCTCCTCCTTCCTCTCCTCCTCTGCGGATCTGCTGCCTCCACCATGACGAAGGGGCACACGAGCAAGCTCGAGTCGCAGAAGAAGAAGAAGAAGAAGGCGGCCCCTGCTCAGCGGGCACTGCCGACGGGTTGGATCCAGGGGGATTTCCTCCCCTCCTCGGTGACGACGGAAGACCTGCTGGAGCTGGTGGAGCAAGGCATGATTGCCAACAAGTCGTGGAGGCTGCCGGCGGAGGGCGAGACGGAGCCGGCGCCGCAGGAGGGAGAGCGCGTCTTGCTTCTCAGTCACGTGTACCGGGGCTTCTCTCTGCCTCCTCATCCGTTCTTCAGAGGTATCATGAACCACTTCGGGGCGCAGCTCCATCATTTTCCTCCCAACGCGATAGCTCATCTTTCTCCATTCGTCGTGCTTTGCGAGTGCTTTATCGGTTATCCTCCCCATTGGGGGCTCTTTAAGTACATCTTCTCCGCTAGATCCCAGACTGTCAAAAAACTTAGCGAGTCGGACGACAAAACGCATATCCTCCAGCTCTGCGGGGGCTTAGGCTTCCAGAAGAAAAACAAAAGTAGCTACCCCGCTCTTGAGTTGTCCGAGTCCGTTAGGAACTGGGAGTCGACTTGGTTCTATTGCCAGGACGTCGCTTGTCCAAATGCTGCAACTGGGCTGCCACCTTTTAGCCTAGACCGACAGGCTCCTCCCACGCAGCTTGCACTCTCGAAGGTGGAAAATATCCAGATCCAACCTCTAGTCGAAGCGTTGATAGATGTCGTCCGCACGGGAGTCACCCGCACAGATTTGCTGGAGACTTTTCTGGGTCGGCGTATCCAGCCGCTGCAAGCTCGACACCACGCCATGTGGCACTACGCGGGGCCTGGGGACTCCACTCGGACTCATCCCGAATGCGTGACCGGGGAGGTTGTGATGGCATGGGTCCGCAGCATCACACGCGCCTGCAATAACCCCCAGAGGAGCCCGATGAGTGAAGCCCTTCCGCGCTGACAATCCTTCTCCGAATGAGGTGAGCACATCTTGTCGAGTGCTTTCAATCCTCTTAGATTTATCGCTTTTTCTTGCATCACCGCCTGACGTCCGATGTTGTCGACTATATTTTGTGCAGGCGTGGACCAACTGGTATTCTCCTGTCTCGAACGGGAATCCGGCTGAGGAAGAGGAGGGCAACCAGGAGGGTAGCATGGACAGCGTTGAGTACGTCTCCGACAGTGGGGAGATGGAGGAGGAGACCGAAGAGGAGGAGGGGGAAGTTGGGGAGCAGAGCTCGCCACCTCCACCATCAGAGCCTCGTACCAAGCGCCGTCACGAACCTGCGACTCCGTCGGCTCCTCCAGTGGCCCCGAGTGCCTCGCCAGCTCCTCCCGTGGCTCCGAGTACTCGAAGTGTGAAGAGGACCAGGGACGCTGCTACTGAGCCCACGAACCAACCTTCTAAGGTGGCCAAACCGAGTGGGTCCAAGCGTCGGAAAGCTTTACCTCGGATGAGGATCGCTGTTCCCGTTGCCTTAGCGTAAGTGTCTCGTTCTCCTATCTTCTTTCAGTATTTGATTGAACTCACGTTTATTGGTCGAGTGGATTTTACTCGACGGAGCTGCTACCTCCGCCACCTCTCTGCCTCGCCAGGACGACGATCCCATGGATACGGATAACGTTGCCACATCCCGGCAAGGTACGTTGTGACAACTCCGAGAGTCTGCATTATTGTTTCGCGAATTCTGCCTTTAATCTTGCCCTTTTTCCGTAATCTCATGTTGTTCAGCTGGGCTACCTTCAGAGGTGATTCATCTGGAGGAGGATGACCAGAAGAGGTCAGGGCAAGCTTTGGCGCCTGTCCTTGAGGTTGTTCCATCTGCTGCTGCTCCTGCCATGGACGCACCGCCGATCGAGACGATGCTTTCGACTGAGACGGTGCCCCTCGCCGCTGAACTGTCTGGAGCGGGACTTGGGATGCCCAAGGAGTCTCCTGTCGTGCCGGGTCCGTCGACCGTCCAGTACGACGCCCGACACCTCCCGGAAGATCAAGTGGGAGCGGCCAAGGAGGCCATGGTGAAGGTGGAGTTGATGGCGGGTGATGCCAAGGGGGCGTACGACTCCATCACATCTTTGTGCAAGAGAAGCTTGGAGCTCCGGGACGATATCCGAGTAAGTGCGCTAGTAAGTATTTACTTTCCTCTTGTAACCCACTGGGGGTTTAAGCGATATACTCGGATACAGTAGAATTATTTTGCAGTGGGTTCACTCCGAGTGAACCCAGTGGGTGTAGTCCCCGAGACTTCTGTCGAGTGCTTGCACCGGCAGTTGTCTTTATATACATTTTCCGTGACTTGATCGGATCCGAAATGATCTGCCCGAATGGTACCAGTGGGGGCACTCTCAGTGCACCCACTGGAAGTAGTCCCCGAGAGTAATTTTACTCAGGTCGGGTAGAAGTAGCCTCATAGGCTTGTTTTTGTTATGTAGCTCAATAGGGCGGACCTGTTCGAGCTTCATGCCAGTGGGGTCACTCTCAGTGAACCCACTGGGTGTAGTCCCCGAGACCGCTGTCGACTGCTTGCATCGGTAGGGGTCTGAAGAACTTTGAGCTTTTATTGTTTTCCTTGTTGAATGTGTCCGATCTTCTCTTCGCGCTGATTTGCAGAAGACTTGCGAAATGTGATCAGCGTACAATGCTCTGAAGGCTGAAAAGATTCAGCTTGCTGCGGAATTGGAGGCAGCTGTGAATGACTTAGCTGGTGTGAAGGGGGCTCTTGCTGACCGAGAGAAGTCTCTGGAGGAGTCCCGTGAGGCGAACAAGGCATTGGTGTCCGAAATTGACAAAATGGGCAAGCAAAGAACTGAACTGATGGGTCAGATGAAGTTGATGAACAGTCGGTGCATATAGCACGAGAAGTATGTCAGCGACTGGGCAAGGAAGATGATTGCACTGCTTGGTGGTAAGTTTTTCCGAGTGCTTCTTGACTTTGTATTTCATTCTGCGCTTACTTTCAGCTCGTCTTGTCTTTGCAGATTTTTGTATGGACGCTGAGGCTGAAGCGGCTGACATTGAGCGGTCGGTTATTCCGAACGTTCCACTCGGCGATGAAGCCAATCGAGACATGCTCCAAGCGCACATTCGCCTTGGCAGAGTGGGACCTTTCATCGGCCGCCTGAGAGAAGTCGTCGGCCGAATCGACAAGGAGCTGTGGCCCGAAGATGATTCCCGGCGGGAGATAGAAGGGTTGATGACTCGGCTGGAGGACGTCCCGAACCGAGTGGACGCGTGGAAAAATTCTGCCGCTCGTTGTGGTGCGGACGTGGCGCTATCGCTGGGCCGAGTGCACTTCAAGGAAGCTCGCGAAGAGAAGCTGAAGGCGTTGCAAGTCGCCAACACCAAGAAGCTTCGATTTGAAGATTTCATGGAGGCCTTCCTTCAGACAGCCACTCGCATCGCAGACGGGATCGACCTTGACACTTTTGTGGAGCCTGCCAGTCCTCGTGCCAGTCCTGGTGACGCTTGAAAAACTTTACCTCGGTATGCCGAGTGATATCTGTATCAAACTTTGGCCACTGATGTTGGCCGTCACATTCGTGGTTCGGTGTGGATAAGCTTGATCTACACCGAGCCGACTATCGTTGAACCAACTTTGAATTCGAATCGAATATTTTGCTCTTCTTTCGCCAAAGATTTTTTTTGACACGATTTTGGCTCGTGGTTTTTGTTTGGCGTTTCTTGGTGAAGCCAATGGCAATCATGCAGAGCATGTAGTTGTCAGTTGTCTTGACATCCGCATGAGCCTCAATGAGGGTCTGCTAAGCCTCCGAGTGGATCTCTATGATACACTCGAAGTAAGCTTTTTACTTAGGCAATTCTGGATCGCAGCTAAGTCCCCGAGCGCGACTGTAAGGTCGCACTCGGAGCGAGTTGCTACTCATGTAATTGTCAGTTGTCTTCACATCTGCATGAGCCTCAATGAGGGTCTGCTAAGCCTCCGAGTGGATCTCTAGGATAGACTCGAAGGAAGCTTTTTACTTAGGCGATTCTGGATCGCAGCTAACTCCCCGAGCGCGACTGTAAGGTCGGACTCGGAGCGAGTTGCTACTCATGTAGTTGTGAGTTGTCTTCACATCCACATGAGCCCTCAATGAGGGTCTGCTAAGCCCCCGAGTGGATCTCTAGGATACACTCGAAGGAAGCTTTTTTACTTAGGCGATTCTAGATCGCAGCTAAGTCCCCGAGTGTGACGTTTAGTGCACACTCGGAGATAATTTTGTACTTAGGCAATTCTGGATCGCAGCTAAGTCTCCGAGTGCGATTTTTAGAGCACACTCGGAGGGGGTTTGTACTTAGGCGATTCTGGATCGCAGCTAAGTCCCCGAGTGCGACGTTTAGTGCACACTCGGAGATAGTTTTGTACTTAGGCAATTCTGGATCACAGCTAAGTCTCCGAGTGCGACTTTTAGTGCACACTCGGACAGGGTTTGTACTTAGGCGATTCTGGATCGCAGCTAAGTCCCCGAGTGCGACGTTTAGTGCACACTCGGAGATAGTTTTGTACATAGGCGATTCTGAATCGCAGCTAAGTCCCCGAGTGCGATGTTTGGTGCACACTCGGAGAGAGTTTGTACTTAGGCGATTCTGGATCGCAGCTAAGTCCCCGAGTGCGACGTTTAGTGCACACTAGGAGATAGTTTTGTACTTAGGCGAATCTGGATCGTAGCTAAGTCCCCGAGTGCGACGTTTAGTGCACACTCGGAGAGAGTTTGTACTTAGGCGATTCTGGATCGCAGCTAAGTCCCCGAGTGCGACGTTTAGTGCACACTCGGAGAGAGTTTGTACTTAGGCCATTCTGGATCGCAGCTAAGTCCCCGAGTGTGACGTCTAGTGCACACTCGGAGATAGTTTTGTACTTAGGCGATTCTGGATCGCAACTAAGTCTCCGAGTGCAACGTTTAGTGCGCACTCAGAACAAATTTTTTTAATTTTTTTAGACCGGAGTCTGCCAACGCGGAAGAATTTTGAATTTGCAAAAAATCAATCTGCTTTGTATTACTTCAATGATCTTGTTCTTTACATTGCCTCAGTCGGCGGTCACATGTAGAAGTCCTTCAGGAGATCTCCGTTCCTTGCTCGCGGCTCGTCCGTTTCCCTGTCGAGGTTGTAGAGTCGTTATGCTCCATTGTTCAGCGCCTTGGAGATGATGAAGGGTCCTTCCCAGGCGGGAGCCAACTTGTGAGGTCTTTGCTGATCCACTCGGAGTACCAGGTCGCCTGCTCGGAATGTACGACTCCTGACGTGCCGCGCGTGAAAACGCCACAGGTCTTGGTGATAAATAGTTGAGCGAGTCAGTTTCATCTCGCGCTCCTCTTCTAGAAGATCAACTCCGTCTTGCCTGGCTTGCTCTGCTTCGGCTTCGGAGAAGAGCTCGACTCGTGGAGAGTTGTGAAGCAAGTCACTCGGAAGGACTGCCTCTGCTCCATAAATGAGGAAGAACGGGGATCGCCCTGTAGATCTATTTGGAGTTGTGTGGAGGCCCCACAACACCGAAGGCAGCTCGGTGACCCATGCGCCGGCAGCATGTCCAACTTCCCACAGGAGTCGAGGCTTCAACCCTTGAAGAATAAGTCCATTCGCCCGCTCTTCTTGCCCGTCTGTTTGGGGATGTGCCACAGATGCAAAATCCACTTGGATACCTTGGCCTGTACAGAAACCTTTGAATCTGTCCGAGTCAAAGTTTGTGCCATTGTCAGTGATTATGTTGTGTGGTACCCCGAATCTGGAGATGATGTCCCTGACAAACTTGATGGCCATAAGGGCGTCGAGCTTCTTGATGCGCTTGGCTTCAATCCACTTGGTGAACTTGTCTACTGCCACCAACAGATGTGTGAACCCCCCTTGGCCTGTCCTGAAGGGACCGACTGTATCTAATCCCCACACTGCAAACGGCCAAATAAGAGGTATTGTCTTCAGCGCAGATGTTGGCTTGTGGGACTTGTTCGAGTAGAACTGACAGCCTTCGCATCGGTCGACCATATCTTTCGCCATTTCATTCGCCTGCAACCAGAAGAAACCAGCTCTAAATGCTTTGGCGACGATTGCTCTTGAGGAGGCATCATGGCCGCAGGTTCCCGAGTGAATTTCTTCCAGGATTAACTGTCCCTCCTCAGGGGAGATGCATCGTTGAAGGATGCCTGAAACACTTTCCTTGTACAACTGGCCATCAATGACGGTGAAAGATTTCGACCTACGGACGATCTGCCTCGCTTGGACTTCGTCCTCCGGTAACTCTTGCCTCAGGATGTACGCAATGAGCGGGACAGTCCAATCGGGGATGAGAGCAAGAATCTCCATGATCAAATCAACCACAGCGGGGACCTCGACTTCAGTCGGATCTGTTGAGCTCTTTGGTTGTACTGGTTCCTCTGTGAAAGGATCTTCTTTAACTGAGGGAAGGTGTAGGTGCTCGAGGCAGACATCACTCGGGACTGGTCTCCGAGTGGATCCCAGTTTCGCCAATTCATCAGCTGCTTGGTTTTTCAGTCGCGAAACATGGTGGAGTTCCAGACCTTCAAACTTCTTCTCGAGCTTCCTCACTGCGTTGCAGTATGAAGTCATGGTGGGGTTCCTTACATCCCACTCCTTCATCACTTGATTAACCACCAAATCTGAATCGCCATAAACCATCAGGCGACGGACGCCGAGTGTGATAGCCATGCGCAATCCATAAAGGAGAGCTTCATACTCTGCCTCGTTGTTGGAGGAATCGAAATGTATCTGCAACCCATACTTGAGTTTATCACCTTTTGGCGATACGACCACTATGCCAGCGCCGGAGCCATTCAACATCTTGGACCCATCGAAGAACATTGTTCAATGAGCCGAGTAGATGTGAGTCGGTTGCTGTTGTTCTACCCATTCCGCTATGAAGTCAGCCAGAGCTTGAGACTTCATAGCCTTCTTGGCTTTGAACTTGATGTCGCAGTATAACATCTCCATTGCCCACTTCGCCACTCGGCCTGACGCGTCCCGATTGTGGAGGATTTCTGACAACGGAGCATCAGAAACAACAGATACCGAGTGGTCTTGGAAATAATGAGCCACCTTCTTCGCAGTCATGTAGATCCCGTAAATAAGCTTTTGATAATGGGGATACCTCTGCTTGGATGGAGTCAGGACTTCGGAGACATAATACACTGGCCGTTGAACCTTGTATGCTTTGCGTTCTTCTTCACGTTCGACTGTGAGAACAGTGCTGACGACTTGATTTGTAGCCGCGATGTACAGAAGAAGGGGTTCTTTACTGAGCGGGGCAGTAAGAACCGGCTGGGTGGAAAGCAGGGCTTTGAGGTCGTTGAATGCAGTTTGGGCTTCGTCTGTCCACTCGAAAGTATCTGATTTCTTCATGAGTCGGTACAGAGGTAGCGCCTTCTCGCCGAGTCGACTGATAAAGCTGCTCAAAGACGCTAGGCAACCTGTGAGCCTTTGAACATCATGTATTCTTACCGGCCGCAACATTCCGACGATGGTCCCGATCTTTTCGGGGTTGACATTGATCCCTCATTCGGAAACGAAGAAACCGAGTAACTTTCTGCTAGGAACACCGAATGAATACTTGGCAGGGTTGAGCTTGATATCGTACCTACGAAGGTTGGCGAATGTTTCTGCCAAGTCAGTCAGCAGGTCGGAACCTTTGCGTGACTTGACTACGATATCATCCATATACGCCTCCACGTTCCGACCGATCTGGTCAAGGAGGCATTTTTGGATCATGCGCATGAAAGTTGCTCCTGCATTCTTCAAACCGAATGGCATAGTGATGTAGCAGAAGCACCCGAATGGGGTGATGAAAGTTGTTTTTAATTCACCGGGGCCATACAGACGGATCTGATGATAGCCCGAGTAGGCATCAAGGAATAACAAGCGCTCGCAACCCGCAGTCGAATCGATAATTTGATCAATGCGGGGGAGCGGGAAATAGTCTTTCAGGCAGACCTTATTGAGATGCTTGAAGTCGATGCACATTCGGAGAGACTTGTCCTTCTTGGGCACCATGACAACATTGGCGAGCCACTCGGAGTGGTGTACCTCGCGAATGAAGTTGGCTGCCGAAAGTTTAGCCACCTCTTCTCCGATTGCCTTCCTCTTGTGCGCGGCGTACCGACGCAGGCGTTCTCGGACGGGTCGAGCAGCGGGATCCACATGCAGTCGGTGCTCAGCCAACTCCCTGGGTACACCTGGCATGTCAGCGGGCTTCCATGTGAAAATGTCCCAGTTCTCTCGAAGGAATTGGATGAGCTCGGCTTCCTATTTTGGATCGAGGGTGGTGGAGATGTTCGTCTGGGCAGCGGTGTCGTCCGTCGGGTGGATGCTGACCTTATTCGTGTCTCCCGCCGACTGGAATGCGGACTCCGAAGCTGGCTTCTTTGAACGCATCAAGTCAGCGGGGTCGGCTGTCTTCTTGTACTCGTCCAGCTCGAGGATAGCCATCTGCTGATCGGCGATCCTCGACCCCTGCTGCAGACACTCCTCGGCCCGCTGCCGATTGCCCATGACAGTGATCACACCTTTGGGACCTGGCATCTTCATCTTGAGGTACACGTAACATGGACGGGCCATGAAACGCGCATACGCCGGACGTCCCAGAATCGCATGGTATGCACTCTGGAAGTCCACCACCTCAAATGTCAGCTTTTTCTTCCGGAAGTTCTTGTCGGAGCCGAAAACGACGTCCAACGCGATCTGGCCGAGTGACTTGGCCTTTCGTCCAGGGACAACTCCGTGGAACTGCATGCTGCCCTCGCTAAGTTTGGACATCGGAATGCCCATCCCCTTGAGAGTGTCGGCGTACATGATGTTCAAGCCGCTACCGCCGTCCATGAGAACTTTGCGCAGTCGGACTCCTTCCACCACCGGGTCGACGACCAGAGCCTGCCTCCCTAGGGCGGGCACGTGTGCTGGATGATCCGACTGGTCAAAGGTGATCGCAGTCTGAGACCATTTGAGGAACGTGGGGTTGGTTGGGGTGGCCATGTTCACCTCCCTATTCACCAGCTTCAGTCGACTCTTTCTTTCCACATCAACAAAAATCATCAGTGTTGCATGGACTTGGGGGAACGGATCCTCCTTGTCCTCATCATCCTGTTCATTGTCCTTTTCACTCAACTGCCCTTCGCCGAACCCTTGGATCAGGAGGCGACATTGCCGACTGGTGTGCTTCGGGAATATGGCGTTGCCTTCTTCGTCCATCTTCGTGTGGATTGGACATGGCTGATCCAGGATGGAGTTTCCGAACTGCTTCTTCTTGGGGGTGAACTGTGCCTTCCCCTTGCCCTTGAACTTGGCATTGGTAACGGCTGCGGCCTCTGCCTGTGCAGTGGACGGAGCCTTCTGGTTCTGCTTCCGAGTGCTGTTCCCATCTCCATCAGCGACTGCTTTATGCTTGCCGCTACGTATGCGGTCCTCTTCTTCGCCATTTGCATAGCGTGCCGCTATCTCCATCATCTTGCTCATGGAGATGTCGCCTGTCCGACCGAACTTCAGGTACAGATCCATGTATCGCAAGCCTGTCTTGAAGGCGCAGACTGCTTGGTGCTCTGTGACATTCTCCACCGTGTGGTAGAGGGTTGTCCAACGGTGGATGAAATCCCACAGGGGCTCATTCTGCTTCTGGAAACAGTGCTGGAGCTCCACGAGACCAGCAGGGCGTTTGCACATGCCCTCGAAGGTCGTGATGAAGACTCAGGCTAGATCTGCCCAGCTGTAGATGCTTGAAGGAGCCAACTGGTTCAGCCACGCTCGTGCCGAGCCGTCGAGCATCAGGGGGAGATGTTTCATGGCGACCTGGTCATCTCCACCACCGATCTGGACCGCCACTCGGTAGTTGTCTAGCCACGTTTCTGGCTTGGATTCTCCTGTAAACTTGTTGATCCCCGTCGCCAATCGGAACTTGGGAGGGATGTCAGCCGAACGGATGGCCCGACTGAAACACTCGGGGCCAGAGACGATGGTCCTGCTTCCACTCGGACGGACTCGGTCGTGACCATCACAGTGAGCTCGACTCTTGTCGACCTTCCTCTGGGCGATGTACCCTCTTGCGTCGGTCCTTGGATCATACGTGTCACCGACTGAACGCCGATCATCATGATGTCGGGGCCCGTAAGGCCCACCCTGCGGAGGGGTGCGTGAACGGCGACGATCTTCGGGATTCATGGAACAGCTGCCTCCTCTGTGTCGCTGATGAGAATCGGGGCTGCAAACGGAACGATGCGTGTTCGCGTGAACAGAACTGTTGTGGATCCTGTTGTGCGACTGGGAGACCGCCGAATTCTACTGCTGCGCCGTGTGCAATAGGGCACGGATCTGCTCGATCCCTCTGCTAGCCTCTGAATCGGTCGGTTGGAGGGAATCGGCTATCTTTGCAGCGGCAGCCAGGTTGAGGATGGGTGTGTGGAATACCTCCACGTTGCTCTGAAGAGTGCGTCGACTCGCAGAACAGCGGGGCTGACGGCGAGCGCCGGATGACTCGCCGACCTCGTGCTCGTTCCGACCAGTTTGGCGGGGACTTTCATGGGAATTGGCCATGAGAACATCGGCTCTAGGCCCGCGACCCAAGTACTCAGAAGGCAACTCATTCGGAACTGAGTCAGAGCGCTGGGACTGCGGCGCGACCACAACCGACTCGAGGACCACCACTTGAGAGGACGCGTTCTGGCGCGCCTGGGCATGTCGCACCCAACGTTGGAGCCGCGGACGGCGAGACCGCTTGTTGCGCCGCGTGATGGGGGCGAAGATCGACACCGGAGCCGACTGCTGGAAAAGAAGGACGCCGCGGGCGCCTGCACAGAAGTGCGTAGCCCCGCGATTGGGGAGCGCCTCGACGTCGAGAGGCGCATCCCGAAGCCATGCCGTATCGACGATGATGAAGGAGAGTGCGCCGAAGAGGATCTCATGACCCATGCACAAATCTCCACCGGACGACATGATGAAAAGATGTAGTCGCAAACTCGCCGGAAGTCGTTTAGACGCCTGCCCCAAGGTGGGCGCCAACTGTCGTGGGCATAAGTCTGACAGTGGATGTGTAGGGTACGAAAGGATGGGCAGAGCCATAGCTACGGCGAGGTTGTATGAGTTCAGGCCCCTCTACTGTGGAGGTAAAACCCTACGTCTCAGTGCTCTTGGGAGCTTAGTGTCGAGTGAAGTATGGACTACAGTGAAATGCTAACCCCTGCACCAGTGGGGAAGGGCGGCTTATATAGAGTGCGCTGCCCTTCACAACGGTCCGGTGCACAGGTGTCACATCCCTAGTTACCCTTTGATGAATAGCAAGGTTGTGCTCATATCTTCATTATTGCATTAGAAGTGAAATGGAAAAACAAGAGAAAAATCCTAGCAACTCTATATGCAAAACCATTCAAAGTGGTGACAAATCAATGAACCCAAAATGGCCTCCATGAAAGTCCATCATTTTTGATAAATCTTGGAAAACACAATTAGGATTGGTTTTCTTTTTAAAATACCTTTGGTATTTTATTTTAAACCCAAAAGCCACTGAAATCAATTAATTAATTGATTTCCAATACTTCCTAGTTTTACAAAATGTTGAAACTATTATGTGGTAGTGCTTATTATTATCTCTGTCACATAATAACATTTTAGGGTTTTATCTTTTGGTCAAACAATTTATTTTAAAAACCTAAATCTAAAGGCCAGAACGAAAAAAAAAGCAAATAGAAAAGAGAGAGAGAGAGCTACCTGTCGCCCTGCAGGCCAGTCCACCAGGGGCGAGGAGGTCATCTTCCTCCTCTGCCAAGAGGATGGGCAGAGCCGTGGCGAGCTCTCCGTTTTGCCTCGCCAGCTCGTGCTTCCACCTCCTCCCTGCGTGCCTCCTCGCCTCTTCTTCCTTATCTTCGCGCCGCTGAGCCGCCCCCGCCCCCTCTGCCTCATCTTCTCTCTCCCTTATCTCTTCCCCCCCCCTCTGCTCTTCTCCTTCCGCCATGGCCGAGCTCGGCTCGAGCTCACTGGCACCTCCCTCACCCCTGCTAGGCCTCCCCGAGCAGCCCATCCCCTTCGCCATGACGTGCCGCCCCTCCCCGTCGAACGATCCGAGCCGAAGCCCCCTGTATCGCCGTTGCCATCGTCATCCTCACCGCCGGCCACCGGATCCGCCACCGTCGATTCGGCCTGCTCCGAGCCTCCCCTTCATCGCCGATGCCAGAAATGGGTTCGCCGTGAGCTCTTGCGCCTCCTCCTATGCTCTTCCCCTCCGTTGCTGCCCTCTAGCGCCAACCCCCACCATGGCCAAGTCCGGCCGCCGCCCGAGGTCGTCGTCGGCCTCGTTGCGGCCATCTCCGGGCCCGTGGCTGGGTCGGATGGATGCGGCCCAACCTGGGCTTCGAGTAGACGGCTTCGACCGTCCAAATGGTCACCGGATGGCGAAGTCCGATGAGCCCCGCCGTGTCTGGAGTCGCCGGCGTTGAGCCGCCGGTGGTTCTGGCCCCTTGACCAGGGGTTTGACTCCCCTGAGTCATAGACAGGTGGGGCCGAGCCCTGTTTAGATTAAGTCAATGACAAAATTAACTAATCAGATTAATTAAACCTAAAGACTCACTGACTAGTGGGCCCAGACCCTAATTAGGAATAAAAGATTAAAAATAAACTGTTATTAACATGTGTGTCACTGACTAGTGGGCCCTGGCTGTCAGGTTTGACCTGACCCAGGCCAGTTGACTGCTGACGCAGTGCTGACGCAGTAAATACTAATTCTATTTTAATTAATTCCAAAAAATGCCTAAAACTTGTAAAAATCATAGAAATTAAAATATAACTCGGATGAAAATAATTTATATATGGAAAAGTATCACAAAAATCCAAGGAATCTGATTATGGCATTTTCATGCATGTTTGAAAAGGTTAACAACACCAAATAGGCAAAATGATGAATGGGGTAAATTTAATAAATAGTTTGGAGTTGGAAATTGATACTTATTTGATTTCCACTTCAATTACTATGCTCAAACATTGGTCAATGCAAATCAATACCTCAAAATACTAACTCCGTACATGTTGGAACAATTTGATTTGAGCATCAGGTCGAATCAATTATAAGGGTACTTGGAAAGATACCCGTCTTGAAGTGATGTTTGAATCCTAATTCAAACCAACTTCAACTTAAGAAATGATAGCCACAATAGCCCTGCCACCTTTCATTTCATGTCTTGAGCATGCATCATAGTGTTGCATTTCCGTGAAGTAATTGTTGTTCTTTCTTGTTTGTCGGTGTTGTTCCCCCTCATTAAACGATGTCTCCGACGATGTGATCATTGACATTGACGAAGACTCATTGCTATCTTCAGACGTGTCAGGCAAGCAAACCCCCCTTGAGCATATTGAAATAAACCCACTCCCTCGCTCCTACTCTCTCTTTTACTGCATTAGGACAAACACGATTCAACTGTACAAGTTATCGGTAGTTGAACCCATTCCTCTGCATGACCTGATTTTGTCACAGTAAATAGTTGAAACCACTTAGTATGAGTAGCAACTGCTTGAGCCTTGTTGTGCTTACTCATCCATGCTTGTTTACAATGCCTGCTATGCTTAGAGTCGTGTCGGGTCTGATCCATCTAAATGATGTATCGGAATGGTTGTGTTCATGTCCTACAGTGTGAGAGTAAAGGTGTGAATCTGATTTGGTAAAGGTAGCGATGAGAGGCCATGTAGGAGTACATGGCGGGTTGTCTCATTGGGACCGTCCTTAAGAACTGAGTTCTGTGTGTGTTATCCAAGACAAGATACTACCATGCATTGGGCCCTGAAATATGACCCCGCTCGGCTTATTAATTGCCTAGATCTCTGTCTAGGAGTTGCAATTAGTTTCTGGTGTTTGTAGGAAAAGTGTTGGCGGCCGTGTTTAGCTCTGCCCGACGGGGTAGGCTTCACTACGGTAGATACACAGTGGCACGGTGTACCAAGTGGCACCCGAATGGTGGGCTTGGGAACCCTGCGCGCATCGTTTGGGGCCGTAGAGGAATCCTCGGTCGGACTTCCTTGCGGGTTCAGTCTCAAATAGGCGATAAACCTAGACTAGGGTCTTGTGTGGTTAACGGTCGTGGCCGACACCCACGCCAGTGCTTCCGCTTGAAGGTTGCCGAGATGCATGTCGTGCATATGGTGCTAAGTGGTGGGAGCATGTGTGAAGAAGTATACCCCTGCAGGGTGATTCAAACTGTCCGAATAGCCGCGTCCTCGGTTATGGACTACTTGGAAACATTACGTGGTACATAGACAATTTAAATGGATACTTAAAACATGCAATATAAGTGTGAGTGCTATGGAAGGCCTTCTCGTAGGGAGACGAGAGTGGATCCATAGTGGTGTATTGTATTGGTGAATATGTGGACTCATGTGCGCTATCCCACCTCAAAGAAAGAACTTGTAGTCGTAGTACAGGTTAGCCAAGAGTCAAAGCTGGCTTGCTGCAATCAAACCCCACAATCCTTTCACTGAAACATGACGCATATGTAGATAGTTCTGATGTAAGACTTGCTGAGTACCTTTGTACTCACGGTTGCTTTATTTATGTTTTGAAGAGAAGATTTAGTCTCATTAAAGGTTTCTACGCGATGTGTTCGATGTTGATCAGAATAGCTTGGGAATCCCAGACAGAGGTCTGGCTCCTTTGGTAGGATCGTAGTAGCTTTTCAGGCTCTTCCAGCCATTTTTAGTAGATGTCTGTACCCAGACATGAATTGCTTCCGCTTGTTGCTTGTATAACTTGAGTGTTGGGTCACGAGACCCCTGTTTGTAATATCATACCATGTTGACTCTTAAGAGTCTTTAATAAATGCTTGAGTCACAGAGTGATGTTGTGATGCCATGTTGTATCTACACATATCGTGCATAATGTGTGTATGTTTGAAATGCATTATATGTGTGGGATTCGACACCTAGTTGTTGCCTTTAGTAGTAATCTTTACAGGGAAATGCCTCTTTGTGATTCCATCGGGCCCTGGTAGCTTGCTACTGCTCGGAACACATTGATCGACCGGCGTGTATCCTTCTTTGCTGTTGTGTCTGTCCTCTCGGGGAAATGTCACGCGGTGTAATGGAGTCCTTGTAGCTTGCTACGACTCGTCTACACACGCTGATGACCGACACCTGCCTTGCTGGGTTATGTATGCCTGTCCCTGTACGGATGTACCGCTTGGGTTTATAACTAGTCATGTCGACCCGGGTTCTTTGTCGTTTGAACGCTAGCAACATATTCACATACGTGAGCCAAAAGACGCAAACGGTCCCGGCCAAGGTAAGGTGGCAGCCGTGGGGTTTACCGTGCGTGAGGCCGCAAAGTGATGTGATGTGTTACAGGCTGGGTTCTTATGATTTAGGATCGGGGTCCCGACAGCTTTGGTATCAGAGCTTGACTGCCTGTAGGATAACCAAGCCAAACTGGTCGATGTTGAGTCTAGCAACTCTTTAGTTATATAAGGGAATTGTTTGTGGAAGGGAACGTAAGGCTCTTTTTACTCATTTCCTTGTGTCATTCTTATTCTGAGTCACCCTCTTCTTTATTCTACGGGGTTTAAGAATTAGGCTTCTCATCTATTCATTAGGATGACGAGTTACTATGTTGGAGACTTATAGAGAAGTTGTTGTCTTCCTGGATCAGTGTCTCCATAAGAATTCAATTGTTATGTTGTTTGTTTTCTTGCAGTTTGCCTCATATTTCATGCCCGTACAGCCGTCATGTTGTCCGAGTTTTCCTAAGTTCCCAAATAGTCTGATGCAATTGCAAATTCCCTCCTCCTAAGCTAATGTCTTTTTGGCCGGACAAAGCACACCAATAATTGTGTTGAGCTACTTTATTACCTCGATGTTTTGTTGAAGTATTAGGAAAACATGTTACTCCGAAAACTACCCAATAGTCTAGATGTGTGGTATGTCTTCCAGTGTGATAGTTCTGGCCATCATTTTCGAAAAAAACATCTCGTGATGTTAAATAGCTTGTAGGTACTCTATTTCTGGGTCTTTGAATCCAAGGATCATTCTGCTCATCTCTGTTGATAGTGTTGCTAGTTCCTTTAGAATGATTAGTAACCTTGTTGTAATCCTCAAGGTGCGTGGTATATCATTCTTCCAATACCATGGACCATCTCTGTCAAAAGTTCTTCGTGAACTAAAGATCATAATAAGAGTGCTCGTGATGAGTTCTCTACTCCGTATTGTGACTCTGACAACTCCGCCTTTCTGCATGGGTTATCTGGAAGAATTATGTTGAACTCGTTCGACATTCTAATCGATGCATCCATAACTCAAGAAATAATGTGCTTCTGAGTTGCCCCTCTTTAGTTGGATTTTTACCTTCATCTATGAGAGGATAGTTAAGAGTAGTTGTGCATCCATGTCATCGATGCCTATTATTCTTTTAGTTTATCAAGTTGTTCTATTCTCGAATGACTGGGAGAAGCAAACTCCAGTACTTTATCCATTTCTTGGATTGGGAAAAAGTAGTTGCATTCCGCAGATCGAAATGCTAACCCAGCTTTTGTTCTGTTCTATCTTGGAGTATTACCCTCTTTTTATCAAGAGTGTTATGAGAATTGCACCATCTCTTATGAGCTCTTGATGTAGTGATACCTCTCGCTATCATTGTTCATCCCTCGGTTTTCATGTTGGTTGTAACCGGAATATCGACAAGTGAACCATGATGTGTGAAATGAATACTCCTAGCAATGCCTTTGTTTAGTTGTTAATGGACAAGAAATTCATTCTTATGGTGATGGTGATTGAATCGTCATTCTAAGATTGACCGTGCTACCTAGTCCATGTTTCATGGTGCACCTTTTGATCAATGACTTAGGATTTTGTCAATCCCTCGTTCTATTGATCACATCATCTTGCCCTGAAAAGGAAGATTGTTCTCGAGCTTAATAATATATCGGTGGTTCGTGATTTTCCGAATATCTTCTCGGATGTATTACCAGGTTCTTTCCTGACTGTTATGATAGAGCTCGTGATCAAGTTGGTTTTTTTTATAAACCAACCCCTTCTCCAAGAATCTGTATTGGATACCCCGAGCTAGTTGGTTAAGCTAAACAACAACTTGGAGAGTTGGAAGATAAAAGCTTCACCTAAACCCAGCTCATTTAAAAAGGATATTTTCTGTTGTGGGATTCTTGAAGAAAGATGCTATTGTCATCGGTTGATTCGTGTGATCAATTGTTGCATATATTATCTTGTTCAATTTTGATTTGAGCATGGGCTATTGTCAAATCAAACTCAGAACCAAAGATTTTCGTAGTGGTGTTTACTCATGGGTTTCTCTGAGCATACACCATTATACTCTTTGATCTGACCAATGCTATTATCTTTCTCACATATTTGTGGAAATCCATTTATATGGGTATCTTGATGAATTGTTGTTGAGCCCATCGGCAACATTCTCACTTGTTCCATGATCTATGTTGGACATTAAGCTAGTGCTGGAAACTTATAGACATTGTCTTCGTGTCTCGTGCACGAGGTATATGTTAGGTGTAAGAAGTGATTTCCTCTAATTCATGTGCATCTGATGCAAGTTGTTGCCGTGAATTCGAGAAAAGATAAATTGTTTCTTCGGAATCATCCCAAGTCAGTCATGCAAGTGCGAAGTATTCTATGGTTTGATAGAATGATCATCTTCACTCCATATGTATCTCCTAGCACACCAAGCCACTCATTGATTTGTTCAAGGAAAAGAAGTTAGGTGTCATTCCCGAAGGGCCCGGACGGACTTGCACAGGGCTTCCTCATCCGTAATGATGGTTCCCATCCAGAACTCGGTAGTGTTCTGTTGTAAGACTTTTCATGTGTTCACCGTTGTCTTGGGCAGTGTGTTCACGTGGGTCTTGCGATCCAGCTCATGTTTCGGAGTTGTCTTCCGCAGTTCATTTCCTGAGAATCTCGCAACGTTATCTCGTCGATTTGTGTTGCAAACTTTCTTTTTGGACATGCTGAGTCTGAAGCATCGTGGCACCAACCGGAGCTGAATCTCAGGCAGCTATAATGGTTGGAACTTCCCCAAGAATTATAATATTGGTCTCTATTTAACCCGGTAAAGTGGTGAAATGGCTAACACACCTAGCCGGAAGACTTGATATTATAATATCTTGCATCAGTAATCTTAGCCATCTTCCATGTGGTTTTTGTATGATCTATTTTATAAGTTGTTCCTCATGGATCCCCTTTGGTCCCGAAGTCCGACCTATACTTGATGCGCTAGATATCAAGCACGATCTATAATTGGGTTGTGCTAGTACATCAAGGAGAACATTAGAAGCGGAGTGCTAAATGTCTCTCGGTTGATCAACCAGATTTCGTTCCCTTGGCACAGCTAAGGTGCAATCTGAGAAAGTGTTGTCTTCCTTTGCATCTGCATCCTCCATCACTGTTCATCATGATAGTATGTGGTGTCACCAGGATCCTTGGCACGGATGTTGGTAAATCTTGATGAATATGGAAATGCTCAAGTTCTTGAGAGCACGCTCAGACACTAGGTTATATCCTCGGTAATACTTGGAATGTGCCTTCCGTTCGCCGAGTTGTTCTATAACCCTAGTTTCTTTCCAACTGAGTATGCCATTCTTTCAAATTCCTTCAAACAATCAATTGTGAATTGCCTTACTCTGGTATGAAGAGTTTCAATGATCTTTGGATCAAAAGTAATTCTTTTTGCCACTTAAGGAAATAACTCTACGAGTCACCTTCCTAAGGTGCCCCGTTGTGGTATGAAGGGTAGCTTAATCCTCGCTACTCTGAAACCTCGCCACCGTCTGATTGAAGCATGGACTTGTTGCCTACCAATCGCACCTCTGTTATATGTCTCATTTTCTCATCCATGTTTGGTGTTGTGTCTGAGCTCAAGGGACGTTTCTACGTCTCATTCTATGAGTTGATCTTGAGTTGCTCGATCTTCGAGGAGATTGAATATTGTGTCGTCTCCCTGTTATTTTGTTGTCAAGCTACATGAAGACCTCAAGGACAAAGAAGTCAAGATCAACATGGTATGATGAATCAACATCCTCGAGAGAAGCAAATGGATCGTGAAGATTGTGATAGTTTAGTGTCGCCTCTTCCTCCTCCCAACTACGCCTGAATCTCGGGACGAGGTTCTTGTTTAGTAGGGGTGAGTTGTCACATCCCTAGTTACCCTTTGATGAATAGCAAGGTTGTGCTCATATCTTAATTATTGCATTAGAAGTGAAATGGAAAAACAAGAGAAAAATCCTAGCAACTCTATATGCAAAACCATTCAAAGTGGTGACAAATCAATGAACCCAAACTGGCCTCCATAAAAGTCCATCATTTTTGATAAATCTTGGAAAACACAATTTAGGATTGGTTTTCTTTTTAAAAATACCTTTGGTATTTTATTTTAAACCCAAAAGCCACTCAAATCAATTAATTAATTGATTTCCAATACTTCCTAGTTTTACAAAATGTTGAAACTATTATGTGGCATTGCTTATTATTATCTCTGTCACATAATAACATTTTAGGGTTTTATCTTTTGGTCAAACAACTTATTTTAAAAACCTAAATCTAAAGGCCAGAAGGAAATAAAAAAAAGAAAATAGAAAAGAGAGAGAGAGCTACCTGTTGCCCTACAGGCCGAGTCCACCAGGGGCGAGGAGGTCATCTTCCTCCTCTGCCAGGAGGACGGGCAGAGCCGTGGCGAGCTCGCCTTCTTGCCTCGCCACCTCCTGCTTCCACCTCCTCCATGCGTGCTTCCTCGCCTCTTCTTCCTTATCTTCGAGCCACTGAGCCGCTCCCGCCCCCTCTGCCTCATCTTCTCTCTCCCTTATCTCTTCCCCCCCCTCTGCTCTTCGCCTTCCGCCATGGCCGAGCTCGGCTCGAGCTCACTGGCACCTCCCTGACCCCTGCTAGGCCTCCCCGAGCAGCCCATCCCCTTCGCCATGACGTGCCACCCCTCCCCGTCGAACGATCCGAGCCGAAGCCCCCTGTATCGCCGTTGCCATCGTCATCCTCACCACCGGCCACCGGATCCGCCACCGTCGATTCGGCCTGCTCCGAGCCTCCCCTTCATCGCCGATGCCAGAAATGGGTTCGCCGTGAGCTCCTGCGCCTCCTCCTATGCTTTCCCCCCTCCGTTGCTGCCCTCTAGCGCCACCCCCACCATGGCCAAGTCCGGCCGCCGCCCGAGGTCGTCGTCGGCCTCGTTGTGGCCATCTCCTGGCCCGTGGCTGGGTCGGGATGGATGCGGCCCAACCTGGGCTTTGAGTAGATGGCTTCGACCGTCCAAATGGTCGCCGGATGGCGAAGTCCGATGAGCCCCGCCGTGTCTGGAGTCGCCGGCGTTGAGCCGCCGGTGGTTCTGGCCCCTTGACAAGGAGTTTGACTCCCCTGAGTCACAGACAGGTGGGGCCGAGCCCTGTTTAGATTAAGTCAATGACAAAATTAACTAATCAGATTAATTAAACCTGAAGACTCACTGACGAGTGGGCCCAGACCCTTATTAGGAATAAAAGATTAAAAATAAACTGTTATTAACATGTGTGTCACTGACTAGTGGGCCCTGGCTGTCAGGTTTGACCTGACCCAGGTCAGTTGACTGCTGACGCAGTGCTGACGCAGTAAATACTAATTCTATTTTAATTAATTCCAGAAAATGCCTAAAACTTGTAAAAATCATAGAAATTAAAATATAACTCGGATGAAAATAATTTATATATGGAAAAGTATCAGAAAAATCCAAGGAATCTGATTATGGCATTTTCATGCATGTTTGAAAAGGGTAACAACACCAACTAGGCAAAATGATGAATGGGATAAATTTAATAAATAGTTTGGAGTTGGAAATTGATACTTATTTGATTTCCACTTCAATTACTATGCTCAAACATTGTTCAATGCAAATCAGTACCTCAAAATACTAACTCCGTACATGTTGGAATAATTTGATTTGAGCATCAGGTCGAATCAATTATAAGGGTACTTGGAAAGATACCCGTCTTGAAGTGATGTTTGAATCCTAATTCAAACCAACTTCAACTTAAGAAATGATAGTCACATTAGCCCTACCACCTTTCATTTCATGTCTTGAGCATGCATCATAGTGTTGCATTTCCGTGAAGTAATTGTTGTTCTTTCTTGTTTGTCGGTGTTGTTCCCCCTCGGTAAACGATGTCTCCGACGATGTGATCGTTGACATTGATGAAGACTCATTGCTATCTTCAGAGGTGTCAGGCAAGAAAAACCCCCTTGAGCATATTCAAATAAACCCACTCCCTCGCTCCTACTCTCTCTTTTACTGCATTAGGACAAACACGATTCAACTGTACATGTTATCGGTAGTTGAACCCATTCCTCTGCATGACCTGATTTTGTCACAGCAAATAGTTGAAACCACTTAGTATGAGTAGCAACTGCTTGAGCCTTGTTGTGCTTACTCATCCATGCTTGTTTACAATGCCTGCTATGCTTAGAGTCATGTCGGGTCTGATCCATCTGAATGATGTATCGGAATGGTTGTGTTCATGTCCTACAGTGTGAGAGTAAAGGTGTGAATCTGATTTGGTAAAGGTAGCGATGAGAGGCCATGTAGGAGTACATGGCGGGTTGTCTCATTGGGATCGTCCTTAAGAACTGAGTTCTGTGTGTGTTATCCAAGACAAGATAATACCATGCATTGGGCCCTGAAATATGACCCCGCTCGGCTTATTAATTGCCTAGATCTCTGTCGAGGAGTTGCAATTAGTTTCTGGTGTTTGTAGGAAAAGTGTTGGCGGCCGTGTTTAGCTCTGCCCGACGGGGTAGGCTTCACTACGGTAGATACACAGTGGCACGGTGTACCAAGTGGCACCCGAATGGTGGGCTTGGGAACCCTGCGCGCATCGTTTGGGGCTGTAGAGGAAACCTCGGTCGGACTTCCTTGCGGGTTCAGTCTCAAATAGGCGATAAACCTGGACTAGGGTCTTGTGTGGTTAACGGTCGTGGCCGACACCCATGCCAGTGCTTCCGCTTGAAGGTTGCCGAGATGCATGTCGTGCATATGGTGCTAAGTGGTGGGAGCATGTGTGAAGAAGTATACCCCTGCAGGGTGATTCAAACTGTTCGAATAGCCGCGTCCTCGGTTATGGACTACTCGGAAACATTACGTGGTACATAGACAATTTAAATGGATACTTAATACATGCAAGATAAGTGTGAGTGCTATGGAAGGCCTTCTCGTAGGGAGACGAGAGTGGATCCATAGTGGTGTATTGAATTGGTGAATATGTGGACTCATGTGCGCTATCCCACCTCAAAGAAAGAACTTGTAGTCGTAGTACAGGTTAGCCAAGAGTCAAAGCTGGCTTGCTGCAATCAAACCCCACAATCCTTTCACTGAAACATGACGCATATGTAGATAGTTCTGATGTAAGACTTGCTGAGTACCTTTGTTCTCACGGTTGCTTTATTTATGTTTTGCAGAGAAGATTTAGTCTCATTAAAGGTTTCCACGCGATGTGTTCGATGTTGACCGGAATAGCTTGGGAATCCCAGACAAAGGTCTGGCTCCTTTGGTAGGGTCGTAGTAGCTTTTCAGGCTCTTCCAGCCATTTTTAGTAGATGTCTGTACCCAGACATGAATTGCTTCCGCTTGTTGCTTGTATAACTTGAGTGTTGGGTCACGAGACCCCTGTTTGTAATATCATACCATGTTGACTCTTAAGAGTCTTTAATAAATGCTTGAGTCACAGAGTGATGTTGTGATGCCATGTTGTATCTACACATATCGTGCATAATGTGTGTATGTTTGAAATGCATTATATGTGTGGGATTCGACACCTAGTTGTTGCCTTTAGTAGTACTCTTTACAGGCAAATGCCTCTTTGTGATTCCATCGGGTCCTGGTACCTTGCTACTGCTCGGAACACATTGATCGACCGGCGTGTATCCTTCTTTGCTGTTGTGTCTGTCCTCTCGGGAAAATGTCACGCGGTGTAATGGAGTCCTTGTAGCTTGCTACGACTCGTCTACACACGCTGATGACCGACACCTGCCTTGCTGGGTTATGTATGCCTGTCCCTGTACGGATGTACCGCTTGGGTTTATAACTAGTCATGTCGACCCGGGTTCTTTGTCGTTTGAACGCTAGCAACATATTCACATACGTGAGCCAAAAGACGCAAACGGTCCCGGCCAAGGTAAGGTGGCAGCCGTGGGGTTTACCGTGCGTGAGGCCGCAAAGTGATGTGATGTGTTACAGGCTGGGTTCTTATGATTTAGGATCGGGGTCCCGACAACAGGGGTGGAGTAGTGGCGAATAAATGCCTATGTTACAGGTAACGTATGCCTTAAATGCTAATAATGATACATGAAAACGTATGACCATTGCCCTCCAGGGAGGTTACGATATACAGAGTGGAATCCAGTCGGTAAGTTTAATACGCTCCGAATGCTCGTCCCCGACTGGATGATGGGGGAATTGTCACCGACTGGATGATGGGAAGTCCTTAATTCACTCGGAACTGACTAAGGGCCTTGTCCCTTATGAAGGTTAGTCCTTGGGTAGGACCTATAGGGCAGGCCTATGACCCTACCCTGGGACTATAGCCCCATCAGTCGACACCAAGAAAGGGAAGAATCAGCAACTACGAACGGATGCAAGTTGTTTTTAAAAAATGATGTCAACAGAGTGTCGATATAATCAGGATGATGCGAATGATGCGATGATGAATGCGACAAACAAACGAATCACATGACAACAACAAAATAAAACAGAAGTCCTCTCGAGCGTCGGTTTCGGGATGTTACAACTCTTCTCCACTAACAAGAGATCTCGACCCAAGATCTTAGAATGAGAAGAGGAAGAGAAAAGGAAGAGCTAAAATAAGTTGCTTCTTTGACCAACGAGTGAAACCAATGAATCTTGGAGGTTGCAAAAAGATGAAGAATGGCATGCGATACAAGCAAGAGTTCAAAATAAAATTGGGCGGCACTTCGGTAGAAAAGAGAGGCAAAACTTCATAAGGTAGAAAGAACTTGAAAAACAGAACAGAACACTCTGGTTAAATGGATAAGCGAGGAAACGAACATGCTCTTACCAAATGAGATGATAGTTCAAAGACAGCAACAAACAATGCCTCTCGAACAGAAGAATAGAAGCTAGATCTTTGGCTAGATGAGAACGGAGAAGAAAATGAATATTTCGACCATAATTTAATTTGAAAAGCATCTTTTATGAAGAAGGATTTAATCGAGTTGTTGTGAAATCAACAACAGAAAGAAAAAGCTTATTGTGGTCTTATGGAAAACATCTCAAATAATGAGGTGACAACCGGCCAGTAACGGAAACAATTGATTGGTTGAGATCAACGAAAAGATTAAAACTTCTTTCACCAAGGGGATAAAGGAATACATAGATCATTTATAAGAACCATAATATCAACATTCCTTAGTAAATGCTTTTAGGTGAAATCCAATCCAAGATTTCTCCAAGGAAGACCAATGCGTTTAAATATCTCATTCTCGATAAATTCTCTTTGAGACTCCTCGTGAATCAAAAATGCTATAACACCATCTCAAAAGATAAAGGAGAATGGATTATACTTTGGAATGCAAGACAACAAATATTTGAGAACTCCCAACACGAAACTTGCAGAACACTTTGAGAACAAATTAAATACTTATCGAACCACCATGAATAACCTTTGGAAGAACTCTGAATGAAAGGATGACAGAAAAGAATTAAATGTTGTGAAAGAACAAGTTTAGGCCTTGCCATGATTTAGATGATGCTTGATTATGAGATGCTTAAGAAAACTTGGAACTCCAGAAAAGAGAAGATGAACAACTTAGAATCAAGAATTTGATATCATGGACAACTCCAGAAGAAGGATTATAATCATTTCGAAGAAAGAAGAATAAGAATTATGTTATACTTATCCTTCATCAAGTTAAATTGGTGACAAGCAACGAATGTGGCATACCACTTATTCTTCTTGAAAAGATTGGAGAGGGATAGCATGATCTTGAAGAATTGTTGAACAAACCACAAATAAAAATTAGCAACCGAATGAAGATACTATGAATGAATAAAGATACATGAGAAAAAAGGGGACATAACCTGTCTAGTAGTAAACTTCAACAAGGCATCGGAATAATTGAGATAAGAACAACATACAACAATTGAGAATAATTTGAGAAAGAAAGTCGAAAGCTGGGAATGAAGAAATCTTCTGAAATGATGGCCTTCGGAGGATCGGGAAACGAAGGCAACATTGAAATGCTCCCGATAGATATGGAAGGAATTGCTGACGTCGGAAACAATTTAAGAGGATATTATCAAGTTGACATGACGAATAACGAAAATAACGGGCAAAGATTTAGGAAAAAGCTCTTCTTCAGTTTTCAACGCAAAGAATGATGGCAAGAAATAGACACTCCAGAATAACGAATAAGGAAAAAGGTTGAGACAAAGATGAAAATAATTTGAAGCGATCTTGGAGAAGTAATACAACTGATGATATTCATTCTTACATCACATTTAAAAAGAGCTTGAGATCTCCGGATAATATTAGAAGAGCCAGGTAAGATCCTGGGAAAACATGTGGGTTATGGTCGCACTCACATAGAACACCATTGAAACACTTGCTTTGGAAGAGATATTACACTGGTACGAATTAAGAAATTGATTAGATGAGAACCTCAAAATAATTTAGAAGATTTTTCAATGAGAAAAAAGAATCTTAAGAGATGTGTTCAACACTCCGGATAGTATAGAGATAGGTGAACACACAAGAGAGTCTTGGCTAAGAATTTACAACATGGGAAAGCATTGAACGAATGAAAAAGGATATGATGAACACCGATAGGTTGAATTAAATCCACGAGGTAAGAACATAGAGATGAAGAAATGATGAACTTAGCACTGAGCATCTTCATAATGAGTCCCCAGATACCATACGATAGAAAAGATAGCAGAAGCAACAATGAAATAATGGAACTTGGACGATAATTTAATCATTCAAGAAAAAGGGCGGGAGGGTTGAAAAAACAAAAAAACTTAGGACAAATGAAACGAACTCCACAAATGGAAAAATGCAGATGGGTCTTGCAAATATTGGAGACGATTGAATTCACTTGATGAGAGCCAATCCAGATAGAAAATAATTGATATGACAACTTGGTTGAGCAAAATATTTAATTAGCACTCCCATAGAAATATGAGAACACCACTCTTGAAATATATGAAATCATCAATTGACATCGAAGCAACTCGAATTACCATACTCCAACAAAATAACATATGAGGCTAGAAAATTAAGCCAGATATAAATACAAACACAATGTGAATTTTTTGGAAGGATAATGATAGGTAACTACTTGATTTCCACCTCAGAACTCCCAAAATCTTCCGGCTATGCAATGTGGTCCACGGATACAAGGAGAAAAACCTCGTACAATGTGGGTACCCCGACTTACGAGTCGAGGTCGCCGAATGAACATGCTGAGTGATCCCAGAGATCAATGCTCACCGAACACACAGATGATGAATATAAAGATTCTTACATCCAAGTACCGAAATATTACAACACGTGACCGGTAAGGTCAAGTTCACAAGGTTGGGCCTATGAGGCCAAATCACACTGATACAACTAGTAGCGGAAATCTTTGGGCTAAGCGGGTGCCCATGCCATCAGCCTACACCAACAGGCATTCTGACTGGGAAGCGTCCTAGTTCGCACGGCCGTCTCCAATAACATACTCTTCTCCAAACTCCGATCCTTTCATGTCTGGTCAATAATATATCTAGTGGCAAGCCAATGAGTACATTGAATGTACTCGCAAACAGCCCATGATATGAATAATGCAACTGTTAGGATAACAAGTAATATGCAGTATGGGTGGATAACATCTTAACTGTAAATAAACATGATCATAGATGGATATGGATATGCATCATAACTAGATGGTATTTTCGAAGAACAGGTTACAGATATCACCATATCTGTTCAGGGTTGAACACTTCGGGTTCACCCGATATGCCAAGTCACCAAACTTGGTCATATCCACTCTTTCTCAGAATACACCATTAAACACACACACACACACACACTTGGTTTATGCCGAAACGATTGGACGTAGTTTAAGCAGCACCACCCAACTGTCCTTGACCGTGGACACAACAATTCGAATAGTTTTACACTCCATAGAGGTTGTACACTGTATCCACACGATCTGGGAAACTTCCGTGTCATCCAGGACTCACGGTATATAACATACCCGAGGTAAGTACCCGATCAATGCCTTTCCCCGACGATACTAGAAAAAGAGGTCCACTCGATTGGTACCCAGCCCACATGATGTACGTCTTACGAGCACCGACTCTGGACAGTATCATCCACGCGAGGACCAACGGTGTTCCCGGAACACGTTAAAACGATATAGTGTGGCTCTTTTCTAGCACCTACCTTGCACGACCTACCTTGCACGACCTCGTCACGAGAGTGACCACACATCACTACCGCCACTAGTAATGTGGCTCTTTTCTAGCACCGACCATAATAATCAACAAAGCCTTGTTCCATAAAGGGGTAACATGGTCGCACATGCAAGGTTGGGACGGTCGACACATCATAAATCTATTCCCATTTTCGAAACTACTCACACCAAAATACCCGGTGCACCACTTCACCAAAAGTGGCCACCTAACTCATCATCACCCTCGGGCATTAGGGCACCCGACGGGATTTTCATAAACCTTTGATAATTCCCATCATCATGCTCATGCTTATGCTTAGCTCTACTTGACAACATGGTATTAGCGTGTCCCTCATAGGTGGTAGGATCATGCTCAAAATGCAAGTGCTCCGGAGGAGCCATCGGTAACATCACTTCAATGATTTACCATATGTTTACGATCACATGCAACGGAAAATTTTCTTTACTAGCATGCAATATAACATATGCTCAAACATGGTCAAAGGGATGCTTGCCTAAATCAACTAAGTATCCGGGTTCTTCGGGGTCTTCAAGCCCAACTCCTTCATCAAACGTGGTTTCTATCGTCGTAATAAATAAAGAGCAATAAATAGCTCACTCAAAAATAGATCAGAAGTCACTTTTAAAATGTTGTTTAATTCTGATAAATCCATATAGTTATTATAAAAATATTTGCCTCTCGTTTTAGTGAAAGGATTATTTTTAAAATCAATTTAACACAAGCAAAACTATTCTAAATAGCCTTTTTAATTATTATAAAACAGAAAGGTTGTCTCAAAAATTGTACAAAGGCTGTGATAAATACTCCTCATTTTTAGAAGAATTATGGTGGAAGAATAATAAAAACATACTGAATATTTATTTTTATAAAAATATTTAGAAAAGAGATTTAACAAAAAAAGAAAAGAGGCTGGGGCTCAGGCCTAGTTTGGCCGGAGGCTTGGGCCGGCCCAGCTAGCCAGCCAG
Source organism: Hordeum vulgare subsp. vulgare (assembly GCF_904849725.1). NCBI lineage: Eukaryota > Viridiplantae > Streptophyta > Magnoliopsida > Poales > Poaceae > Hordeum > Hordeum vulgare. Next base: position 288,458,932 of record NC_058523.1, read on the forward strand.
CCAGCTAGCCGAGGCGTGCACGCGGCCAAGTTCAAACCAGAGGCATGGGCCCGTGCCTCAGCGGCGGAGAGGAGAGAGGGGGAAGGACAAGAGCCACCGACAAGTGAGCCCCATGTGTCGGGGTCATCTTCCACCTCGGGACAGTGAGGAGGGGAGGCTCACCGGCGATGCTACCGAGAGCCTCGAGCCCATCCAAGGGCAGAAATGGAAGCAACCTACCGTCGCCTACGTGCTGGTGGTCGAGAGGTCGACGAGGAGGCCCTGCTTCACCGACGACGAGGTGCTACGGCGGAGCAGTTTTAGGAGACAGATGAACAGGGTGCTACGGGCGTGGATTAGCTCGGGGAGGTGATGGGGATGCTCCATGAGGTGGATAGGATCCCTTAGGGGGTGAAAGGAGCACCAGAGCTGGTCCATAGCCCGAGATCAACTGAGCTCCGAAACGGCGGGGCCTCGGTCGATCTCGAGCACAGGAGCTCGTTGTGCTCAAATGGATAGGCTAGGGGTGCAATTCAGGATATGGAGAGGTGGGATGGAGGTGCTGGAGCGAGGGGGACACCCTATTTATAGGCTCCCGACGGTGTACCATGCCGGTGGCATCGGTGGTTTCATCGCTCCTCCCAGGAGAGGCTGTGAGCCTTCGGGGCTGAAACCACAGAATGCGGACGTGGTATAGGACCCGCGTGACCCACTGAGAGAGAGAGAGAGCAAGGATGAGCATGCACGCGTGGCCACATTCTTCAGGTGAATCTGGCACGTGTGGGCACGCGTTGCTCTGGTTAACAGAGCGAGGGAGGAGGGGCCCTGGAGCTGCCCTGATGCAGAGAGGTGGTCAGGGATTCAAAATGGCAACAGGGGGAAGCTTGAACCGGCTGGGCTGGCCACCTTAGCTTCGGGTGTACCCAGCAGCGTGCCCAGAGTGCAGTTTTACCATGCCACGACACGCTGGTGCGCTCTGGGGCGCTTTAGCCTTGTCTGGGCTTGGTCTGAAGATGCCTAGCCCTTTGGGAGCCGAGGGGCTAACTATTGCCCATGGGAGGAGAGGGAAGAGGAGATGCCAGTGCTAGACGAGATATTAGAATGAGAATTTTGTGGTCTTCTGCTTGGATTCAAAGAGGGGCCACTCTCTTGCAGATGGGGAGTGGTTCTAGCTACTTGGTCAAAGAGTTTGGGGGGAGGAGCTTAAGTGTGGAGTGGGTTAGGAGCTGCTTTGCTAATATGGCAGAATGTGTTCGACAGGAGTTTGGGATAGCAACACCTCACCACTTGTGGTGAGAGTTAACAGGATTATCTTTGATAAAGAAATAAGACACTTCATCAAATTTGAGACTCATTAGATGAGTTTGGCAATGCAAACTAGAAATAACCCCCCAAATGGCAATTATGTCCCTTCCAAAGGGAATGTGGGTAGATTACCTCCTGCAATTCCCATTTTTGGCAGAGACCTCTCATTTGGGGTGTTGAACACTCTTGCAAAGTTTCAACCCATTTGGATAAACTATGAAATGTAGAGATGTTTCAACTTGGTTATGGACAGAAAGGGGTTTTCGATTATTTCGTGAACCAAATCACCTTGGAATGAGGTGAATTTTGATGTGGCCACTAAATATAGCTTCGGAAGTTTGATGGAATTTTCTGGGATTTTATTGGAAATATTTCCTTTCGCAATATTCCAAAAGATCAAAACAGACATAATAGGTTTTCAGGGATTTTCTCAAATATATTAAATATAAATGGGGGTTGAAAATCTTATGTATGGAAAATATATGTCGTGTGAGCATCTCCAAAATATCTCAGTTTTTTCTAAGGTAGAAAAGTAATTTTCCATATAGCAATATCAGTTCTGGCCTTAGAAATTGACATGCAAATAAAATAGGAAAATAATTTATAAAAAAAAATATTTTATGGTTTTGGAATGTAAAAATAGTTTTAGAACCAAATCACCACCTTTGGGTAAAAGCACTCCCTTGGTGCCAAGGACTTGTAGTGCAACCCAAAGCAAGGTTTTGGAATAGCCAAAAATAAGAAATGGAATTTTGGAAATATTTATGTTATGAAAAATATAATTTTCATATCACACAATCAAGCATACAAGCATACAATGACAACCATGGCACTCACAGCATTGGTTTTTTAAAAGTTTTAATAAACTCAGATTTTTGACTACAGTCAAAGTGAGGTGAAAACACGGTGTGACAAACATATTCCCCTTACAAGAATCTCGTCCCCGAGATTCCTAGTCTAGGTGCTAATAGGTACAGATATTCGGATCAGAGATAGTCTTCACGCTGCCATGTTGCTTCTTCTTGGGTGTGGTTGCTCCACTGAACCATGAAATACTTGATGGTGCGGCTTCTGGTGCAACGCTCTAGTTCATTCAAAATGCGGACCGGTGTCTCACGATAAGTGAGATCTGGCTGGAGGTCGATGGCCTGATGTTCAATGTCCTTATAAAGATCTGGATGGTTCGGTGCTTGGAGACACTTCCGGAGTTGTGACACGTGGAAGACGTTGTGCACACTCGTAAGCAACTTCTCCACGCCTTGCCGTGATCTTAAAAGGTCCAATGAACCTTGGAGCAAGTTTCCCCTTAACATGGAAACACTTGGTTCCTTTGAGAGGTGTGACGCGGAGGTACACCTTGTTGGGGAACGTTGCATGGGAAACAAAATTTTCCTATGCACACGAAGACCTATCATGGTGATGTCCATCTATGAGAGGGAGATCGGATCCACATACCCTCGTAGATCGCTAAGCAGAAGCATTAATAAACGCGGTTGATGTTGTGGTACTCTTCACGATCCGCCCCGCGAACCGTCCTATGATCCGTCCCACGAACCGTCTCGTGATCCGTCCCGATCAAGTGCCGAACGGACGGCACCTCCGCGTCCCGCACACGTACAGCTCGATGACGATCTCCGCCTTCTTTTTCCAGCAAGAGGGGAGGGTAAGTAGATGAGTTCTCCGGCAGCGTGACGGCACGCTGGTGATGGTGATGATCTATTCCTGCAGGGCTCCACCCGAGCTACATAGAAAACCGATCTAGAGAAAGAACTACGAACTAGAGGAGAGGGCAGCACGTGGAAAAGTTGTGTCTCAAAAGCCCTAAACCTGTAGTATATAGAGGAGGAGGGCAGAGGCAGCCTTGGTGCGCCAAGGAAGGCCTCCTTGGGTCGGCCGAAGTGAGGAAGGGAGGACTCCTTCTCCAATCCCACTTGGATTAGGACTCCTTCCTTATTTTCCCACTTTTTTTGGATTTTCCACTTTTTCCTCATGGGCTTTCCTTTGATGACTTTGTCAGCCCAGTATACCTTATTGCGCATCCAATAAACCCACGTGGACACCTTGGGGCATGGTGGGCCCACCCAGTGGGCCCCCGGAACCCATACGTCAATCCCGGTCAATAACCAATAGCGGGACCTGGATGTCCATATTGACTCCCACATATTCTACGAAGATCTCTATCGGTTGGACCTCTATGTCAAGGATTCATATAATCCCGTATACTATTCCCTTTGCCCTTCGGTATGTTACTTGCCCGAGATTCGGTCGTCAGTATCTCTATACCTAGTTCAATCTCGTTACCAGCAAGTCTCTTTACTCGTTCCGTAATACAAGATCCCATAACTAACTCCTTAGTCAAATTGCTTGCAAGGCTTGTTGTGATGTTATATAACTGACTGGGCCCCGAGATACCTCTCCGTCACACGGAGTGACAAATCCCAGTCTTGATCCATGCCAACCCAACATACACCTTTGGAGATACCTGTAGAGCACCTTTGTAGTCACCCAGTTACGTTGTGACGTTTACTACACACAAGGTATTCCTCCGGTGTCCGGGAGTTGCATGTTCTCATGGTCATAGGAACAGATACATTGACATGCAGAAAATAGTAGCAATAAACTGACATGATCATATACTACGTTTATAGTTTGATTCTTGTCCATCACATCATTCTCCCTATGATGTGATCCCGTTATCAAGTGACAACACTTGTGTATGGTCAGGAAACCTTGACCATCTTTGAACAATGAGCTAGTCAACTAGAGGCTTACTAGGGACAATGTTTCGTCTATGTATCCACACATGTATTTGTGTTTCCAATCAATACAATTATAGCATGGATAATAAACGATTACCACGAACAAAGAAATATAATAATAACTAATGGATTATTGCCTCTAGGGCATATTTCCAACAGTCTCCCACTTGCAATAGAGTCAATAATCTAGTTCACATCACTATGTGATTTTAACGAATCCAACACCCATACAGTTCTGGGGTTTGATCATGTCTTGCTTGTGATAGAGGTTTTAGTCAACGATTCTGAACCTTTCAGATCTGTCTGTGCTTTACAAATGTCTATGTTATCCTGTAGATGCTGCTACTACGTGCCATTTAATACTATTCCAAATGACCGCTCCACTATACGAATCCTGTTTACTACTCAGAGTTATTCGGATTAGTGTCAAAGCTTGTATTGACGTAACCCTTTACGACGAACTCTTTAATCACCTCCATAATCGAGAAAAATTCCTTTGTCCACTAGTTACTAAGGATAACTTTGACCGCTGTTTAGTAATTCAATCTAGGATCACTTTTTGTACCCCTTGACATACTCATGGCAAGGCAGACATCAGGTGCGGTACACAGCTTGGCATACTTTGGAGCCTACGGCTAAGGCATAGGGGACGACCTTCGTCCTTTCTCTTTTTTCTGCCGTGGTCGGGCTTTGAGTCTTACTCAAATTCACACCTTACAACACAACCAAGAACTCCTTCTTTAGTGATCTATTTTGAACTCCTTCAAAAACTTGTCAAGGCATGCATTTCATTGAAAGTTCTATTAAGCGTTTTGATCTATCTCTATAGATCTTGATGCTCAATGTTCAAGTAGCTCTATTCAGGTTTTCCTTTGAAAAACTCCTTTCAAACAACCCTTTACGCTTTATAGAAATTCTGCATTACTTCCGATCAACAATATGTCAACCACATATACTTATCAGAAATTCTATAGTGCTCCCACTCACTTCTTTGGAAATACAAGTTTCTCATAAACCTTGTATAAAACCAAAAGCTTTGATAATCTCAATTAACGTATATTCCAACTCCGAGATGCTTGTACGAGTCCATAGAAGGATCGCTGGAGCTTGCATACTTGTTAGCATCCTTAGGATCGACAAAACCTTCTGGTTGTATCACATACAACCTTTCCTCAAGGAAACCGTCGAGGAAACAATGTTTTGAGATCCTATGTGCAATATTTCATAAATAATGCAACAACTGCTAACATAAATCCAACACACTTTTAGTATCGCTACGAATGAGAAAGTATCATCATAGTCAACTCCTTGAACTTGTCGGAAACATCTTTGCGACAAGTCCAGCTTTTCTTAATGGTGACTCTACCCATCATTGTCTGTCTTCCTTTAAAAGATCCATCTTTACTTAATAGTCTTACGACCATCAGGTAGTTCTTCCAAAGTCTACATTTTGTTTTCATACATGGATGCTCTCTCGGATTTCATGGCCTCCAGCCATTTGCAGGAATCCGGGCCCACCATCGCTTCTCCAAAACTCGTAGGTTCATTGTTGTTCAACGACATGATCTCCAAGACAGGGTTACCGTACCACTCTGCAGCAGTAAGTGACCTTGTCGACCCACGAGTTTTGTAGTAACTTGATCTGAAGCTTAATGATCACTATCATCAGTTTCCACTTCAATTGGTGCACGCGCCACAGGAACAATTTCTTGCGCCCTGCTACACATTGGTTAAAGTGACGGTTCAGTAACCTCATCAAGTTCCACCACCCTCCCACTCAATTCTTTCGAGAGAAACTTTTCCTCAAGGAAGGACCCATTTCTTGAAACAAAACTTTGCTTCGGGACCTGAGATAGGAGGTATACCCAACTGTTTTGGATGTCCTATGAAGATGCATTTATCCGCTTTGTGTTCGAGCTTATCATGCTGAAACTTTTCCACATAAGCATCGCAGCCCCAAACTTTTAAGAAACGACAGCTTAGGTTTCTCCAAACCATAGTTCATACAGTGTCATCTCAACGGAAATACGTGGTGCCCTACTTAAAGTGAAGGCGGTTGTCTCTAATGCCTAACCCAAAACGATAGTGGTTATTTCGATAAGAGACATCATAGTATGCCCTATGTCCAATAGGGTGCGGCTATGACGCTCGGACACACCATCACACTATGGTGTTCTAGGTGGCATGAATGGCGAAACAATTTCCGCATTGTCTTAACTCCGTACCAAAACTCACAACTCCGATATTCATCTCTATGATCATATCGTAGACAGTTTATCCTCTTGTCATGACGATCTTCACTCTGAAATACCTTTGAATATCTCAATACTTTAGACTTATGATTCATCAAGTAAATACTCATGTATCTACTCAAATCGTCAGTGAAGTAAGAACATAACGACATCCACTGCGTGCCTCAACACTCATTGGACTGCACACATCAAAAAATGTATTACTTCCAACAAGTTACTTTCTTGTTCCATCTCACTGGAAAAAGAGGTCTTCAGTCATCTTGCCCATGCGGTATGATTTGCATGTCTCAAGTGATTCAAAATCAAGTGAGTCCAAATGATCCATCTGCATGGAGTTTCCTCATGCGTTTATACCAATAGGCATGGTTTGCATGTCTCAAACGTTCCAAAAATGAGTGAGTACCAAGATCCATCTGCATGGAGCTTCTTCATGCATTTTATACCAACAAGACCCAAGCGGGAGTGCCACAAGTAAGTGGTACTATCATGACTACTTTGTATCTTTTGGCATCAATATTATGAACATGTGTACCACTATAATCAATATTCAAATAAAGCATTGAAGGTATTTATTCAAGCAAATAGAATAACCATTATTCTCTTTAAATGAATAATCGTACTGCAATATACACGATCTAATCATGTTAATGCTCAATGCAAACACCAAATAACAATTATTTAGGTTTAACACTAATCCCGATGGTAGAGGGAGTGTGCGATGTTTGATCACACCAACCTTGGAAACACTTCAAACACATATCATCATGTTGCCTTTAGCTAGTCTAGGTTTATTCCGTAGCTTTTATTTCGAGTTACTAATCACTGAGCAAACGAACCGGTATCTAATACCCTCGTTCTACTAGGAGTACTAGTAAAGTACATATCAATATCATGTATATAGAATATACGTCTGGCGACTTTGCTAGCCTTCTCATCTACCAAGTATCTAGGGTAGTTCTGCCTCAGTGATCGTTCCCCTCATAACGAAAGCACTTAGTCTTGGGTTTGGGTTCAACCTTGCGTTTATCATTAGAGCAGCAACTGGTTTTCCGTTTCATGAAGTATCACATCTATCCTTTTCCCTTTTTGAAACTAGTGGTTTTATTAACCATCGACAATTGATGCTCCTACTTGATTTCTACTTTCACAGTGTCAAACAGGGCAAATCGCTCAAGGATCATCATATCTATCCTTGATATGTTATAGTTCATCACAAAGCTCTAGTAGCTTGGTGGCAGTGACTTTGGAGAACCATCACTATCTCATCTGGAAGATTAACACCCACTTGATTCAAGCGACTGTTGCACTTAGACAATCTGAGCACATGCTCAACGATTGAGCTTTTCTCCTTTACTTTGTAGACAAAAAATCTTGTCGGAGGTCTCATACCTCTCAACAAGGGCACGAGCATGAAATCCCAATTTCATCTCTTAGAACATCTCATATGTTCCACAACATTCCAAAACGTCTTCGACGCCCCAATTCTAAGTCGTTAAGCATTACGCACTGAACTATCACGTAGGCATCAAAAACGTGTATGTCAAATGTTCGCAACATCCACAGACGATGCTCGAGGTGCACCACACCGAGCAGTGCATTAAGGACATAAGCCTTCTGCGTAGCAATGAGGACAATCCTCAGTTTACGGACTCAGTCCGCAAAATATCTACTATCGTCTTTCAACTAAATTTTCTCTAGGAACATATAAAAACAGTAGAGCTACATCGCAAGCTACAACATAATTTGCAAAGACCTTTTGACTATGTTCATGGTAATTAGTTCAATTAATCATATTACTTAAGAACTCCCACTCAAATAGACATCCCTCTACTCATTCGAGTGACGCATGATCCAAATCCACTAACTCAAGTCCGATAATCACGTGAGATGAGTATAGTTTCAGTAGTAAACATCTCTATGGTAATCATATCAACCATACGATTCATGCTCGACCTTTCAGTCTCTTGTGTTCTGAGGCCATGTCTGTACATGCTAGGCTCGTCAAGTTTAACCCGAGTGTTCCGTGTGTGCAACTGTTTTGCACCCGTTGTATGTGAATGTTGAGTGTATCACACCCGATCATCACGTGATGTCTTGAAACGATGAACTCTCACAACGGTGCATAGTCAGGGATAACTCAATTTTATCTTCAAATTTTAGTGAAGGATCATGTTATAATGCTACCACCGTTCTAAGCAAGATGAGGTGCATAAAAGGATTAACATCACATGCAATTCATAAGTGACATGATATGGCCATGATCTTGTGCTTCTTGATCTCCATCACCAAACCACCAGCATGATCTTCATCGTCACCGGTGCCACACAATGATCTGCATCATCATGATCTCCATCATTGTGCCGCCATCGAGGTTGTCGTGCTATCTATGCTATTACTATTAAAGCTACAACCTCGCAATATAGTATACGCGTCTGCAAACACAAAAGTTAGTTTGAAGACAACCCTATGGCTCTTGCCGGTTGCCGTAGCATCGACGTGCAAGTCGATATTTAACTATTACAACATGATCATCTCATACATCCAATATATCACATCATGTCTTTGGCCATATCACATAACATGCATACCCTGCAAAAACAAGTTAGACGTCCTCTAATTTGTTGTTCCATGTTTTATGTGGCTGCTATGGGTATCTAGTATGATCGCATCTTACTTATGCAAAACCACAACGGTGATGTGCAAATTGCTATTTAACCTATCTCCAAGGACCGCCTCGGTCAAATCCAATTCAACTAAAGTTGAAGAAACAGACACCCGGCAGTCATCTTTATGCAACAATTTGCATGTTCGTCGATGAAACCGGTCTCTCGTAAGCGTACGAGTAAGGTTGGTACGGGCCGCTTCAATCCAACAATACCGCCGAATCAAGAAAAGACTAAGGAGGGCAGCAAATCGAACATAAACGCCCACAAAAACTTCTTTGTTGTACTCGAGATTACATCTAGGCATGAACCTAGCTCATGATGCCACTGTTGGGGAACGTTGCATGGGAAACAAAAATTTCCTACGCACACAAAGACCTATCATGGTGATGTCCATCTACGGGAGGGAGATCGGATCCACGTACCCTTGTAGATCGCTAAGCGGAAGCGTTAATAAACACGGTTGATGTAGTAGTATGTCTTCACGATCCATCCCTTGAACCGTCCCACAATCCGTCCCATGAACCGTGTCGTTTTCCGTCCCGATCAAGTGCCGAATGTACGGCACCTCCGCGTCCCGCACATGTACAGCTCGATGACGATCTCCGCCTTCTTGATCGAGCAAGAGGGGCGGGGAAGTAGATGAGTTCTCCAGCAGCGTGACGGCGTGTCGGTGATGGTGATCATCTAATCCTGCAGGGCTCTGCCCGAGCTCCGTAGAAAACCGATTTAGAGGAAGAACTACGAACTAGAGGAGAGGGCAGCACGTGGCAAAGTTGTGTCTCAAATGCCCTAAACCTCTAGTATATATAGGAGGAGTGGAGAGGCAGCCTTGGCGCGCCAAGGAAGGCCTCCTTGGGTCAGCCGAAATGGGGGAAGGGAGGAGTCCTTCTCCAATCCCACTTGGATTAGGACTCCTTCCTTATTTTCCAACCTCTTTTGGATTTTCCACTTTTTCCTCATGGGATTTCCTTGGATGACTTTGTCAGCCCATTATTACTTATTGCGCATCCAATAAACCCATGTGGACCCCTTGGGGCATGGTGGTCCCACCCAGTGGGCCGCCGGAACCCATTCGTCACTCCCGGTACACTGCCGGCAATGCCCGAAAACCTTCCAGAATCCAAACACCAACTTGCTATATAGCAATCTTCATTTCTAGACCATTCCGGAAACCCTCGTGACGTCTGGGATCTCATCTGGGACTCCGAACAAAACTTCGGTCACCAACACATATAACTCAACTATACCGAAACGTCACCGAACCTTAAGTGTACAGACCCTGCGGGTTCAGAACTATGCAGACATGACCTATGACACTCTCCGGTCAATAACCAATAGCGGGACCTGGATGTCCATATTGACTCCCACATATACTACGAAGATCTCTATCGGTTGAACATTTGTGTCAAGGATTCATATAAACCCGTATACTATTCCCTTTTCCTTCGGTATGTTACTTGCCCGAGATTCGATCGTCGGTATCTCTATACCAAGTTCAATCTCGTTACCGGCAAGTCTCTTTACTCGTCCATAATACAAGATCCCGTAACTAACTCCTTAGTCACATTGCTTGCAAGGCTTGTTGTGATGTTGTATTACTGAGTAGGCCCTGAGATACCTCTCCGCCACACGGAGTGAAAAATCCCAGTCTTGATCCGTGACAACCCAACATACACCTTTGGAGATACCTGTAGAGCACCTTTATAGTCACCAACTTACGTTGCGATGTTTGATACACACAAGTTATTCCTCTGGTGTCCGGGAGTTGCATGATCTCATGGTCATAGGAACAGATACATTGACATGCAGAAAACAGTAGCAATAAATTGACAAGATTATATACGAAGTTTATAGTTTGGGTCTTGTCCATCACATCATTCTCCCAATGATGTGATCCCGTTATCAAGTGACAACACTTGTCTATGGTCAGGAAACCTTGACCATCTTTGATCAACGAGCTAGTCAACTAGAGGCTTACTAGGGACAGTTTTTTTTCTATGTATCCGCACATGTATTTGTGTTTCCAATCAATACAATTATAGGATGGATAATAAACGATTACCATGAACAAAGAAATATAATAATAACTAATTTATTATTGCCTCTAGGGCATATTTCCAACACACCTAGTCTTCGAGGTTGAACTCCAATTCTCTACGGTGATAATACGCATAGCTCTTTTGTCGCGAGTTGGCTGCCTTCAAGTTTTCTCGAGCAAGTTGCACCTTATATTCTCCCTATTGCAGAACTTCCGTCCCGAAAAGCAGTCCTTCGCTAGTTTCGGACCAGATGAGCAGGGTGCGGCACTTTCGTCTGTACAACACTTCAAATGGGGCCATCTGGAGACTGGACTGGTAGCTGTTGTGGTATGAGGACTCAGCAAATGGCAGACAGTCTTCCCATTTGGCACCATGTGCCAAGACACATGCGCGGAGCATATCTTCGAGTATATGATTCACTCTCTCCGTCTGTCCGCCCGTCTGTGGGTGGAAGGTAGTGCTGAAAGAGAGCTTGGTTCCGAGGGCTTCTTGGAACTTCTTCCAGAATCTTGAGGTGAACTGCGTGCCTCGGTCAGATACAATCTCCTTGGGAACTCCATGGGGAGTCACTATATGATGGATATACAGGCTAGCCAAATGGCTACCATCGTAAGTGGTGTTGACTGGAATGAAATGGGCCACCATGGTTAGGTGGTTGACAATGACCCGTATGGAATTGTGCCCTTTGCTTGATCTGGGCAGGCCAGTGATGAAGTCCATGCCGACTTTGTCCCCACTTCCATCCAGGCACTTGGAGAGGTTGTAGTAGTCCAGCGGGTCGTTGGTGTTCAGGCTTGACCCTTTGGCACACGTCACACTTGGCGACGTAAGACACTATTTCCCTCTTCATGTCGTGCCACCAGAATTTTTCTCGGAGGTCCTGATACATCTTGGTGTCACTGGGGTGAATAGAGTAGGGTGTGTGTCGGTGCACTAAAGACTAGGGCCTCTAGTTCCCCAGACTAGTGCACAGACACCGGCAGCCCCTCCGCAGCGGCAAGGCGCGTTGCTGGAGCTTTGGGCGGAAGCAAGACTCAGAAGCCACTAAGTACATATTGCAAGCCCCCGACAAGTACTCGCTTGTTGGGAAAGAGGAAGAGAGCCCGGCAGGAGGTCCCTGTCAGGAAGATAGACAATGCCACGACGAGACCCTCCCGCCGAGGAAGAAGGACTGAGCCCGGGCAAGCCACCCTTGCTGGGAAGATTAACAAGAGCTCGACAGGCCATTGACTCCTGCCGAGAGGAACAAGGATAGCACCGGCATGGTAACCCTACCGGGAAGGGAGAGAAGACCCGAGGAGAGGCACGGGCCAGGTCGCCGTCACGACCTGTGAATGCCTCCACCGACGAGCATGCCACTGCCGATGCATGAACCACGCGTCCGCCCGCACGCCAGCACAACACCCCGGAGTTGGCACGTATGGGTATGTGTCCACCCCCCCCCCCCCTGACCAGGTCAGGGAAGTCTGTCAAAGCATTAAATGCACCCATGACAAAGCAGTAACACTGTAAATGTCGGTCCGCGCTGTTTCACTCGTGAACCCACTGTTCACCCACTGAGCCAATATGGTGACCCCTTCGCCTATAAAACGAGGCCCAAGGCTCAGTAGTAAGGACTTTTGTTTTTTTATCCAATTGAAAGGCTGTAAAGAGGGACAGATTTACAGTAAACAAAAATGAATAACTAAACGCATGCAGGAGTAGGGTTTTACGCACCATGCGCCTGAACCTGGGTAAAAAGATCTTGTCGGGCCCTGACTATTGATTCTGCTCTTGCCGCGACCCTCTCCCCGCCAAACTAGCAAAAAGGGGACCGTTGAGGGCCCCATAGGTGTTGATCCTTCACCGACATCTTTGGCGCGCCAGGTAGGGGGATCGCCGAAAGCAGGCCAGCGTCAGCGCCATCCAGATCCGACGAGCTGCTTGCTGGCTCCACGGATCTCAGTTCGTCGCTGCATCTTCCCTGAGTGTGAGGGAGCAGCGGCTGCTCTTCCTGCGCAAGAGATCATAGCACCTCCGTAGGTGCTATGCGAGCGCGGGTGGAAGGAGCGGAAGCCCCGATCTCCGCATCGCCCGGCCGTCAAACCTCCTTGGAACGTCGCGTTGCTGTCGAGGGCGTGACAGGGCGCTTCGGCCAGGCCTCTAATGCTTACTCCGACTAACGCACATCTCCGGATTGGTGCATGGTCGTCGAGGACGCGTCCGAGGCCCCGAACCGCCCCTTTACGCACCCTCCGGCTTGCATTTCTCCTTGGAGCGCTGTGACGCTCGAAAGATGCAATCGGCGGCTCCGCCAATAAATATCTCGCAAAAGAGATGAGAAAGTGATACGCCCTAGTGTTCCTCTTTCCTTCAGAGTGGCCAAAGGCCACCGGCAGAAACCTCATCGGCAAGGGGCCGCTGGAGGCGACATCATCTTGCCGGGGGTACGGATACCCCTCCCCGACAGCACCTTCAGACGTTGCAGCCAGGAATGCCGTGACGCGCGATATAAGTACAGAGGCAAACTTCTTGCCAGACTCTTGGTAGATTAGTTGTATCCTTTTGAAGCATCAACTTTTGTATGGGAATCCCGTGCGCAGATGGACCTTGCTAGGATCGGTGCACTCCGACTCCGTTTCAAGCCTATTCAACGACTTAAGCGGCACCACATCACCCTTATCTCGTTTTGAACTCGCTCATCATTTCGGACGGCTATGTAGCACCTTATTTCGTCTCGAGCCGCGCTCGATGATTTACATGGTTGCACTGAGTGCGGTAATGAGTCTTGCCGGTGACGACCTCCTTAGCTGAGTTTTCTAAGGATCCGCTACTGTAAGTACTCGCGGCAGGATAAGTCAAGCCGGCAAGCATCCGGAAAGTGCAAAGGAATAATCCTACAAAATGAGAGTCGAATAAAGGATGCATGCATTCATTCATTTGTTTGGATGCATTTGATACCACTTACAAAGCATTGTTGTTCTAACCTAAATACTCTGTCTTTTGACGAGGAACGACCTATGCAGAGGAGTGAAGTTCAAGAAGACAAAAAAAATTGGCAGGGCCCGCTGCGGAACCCATGCTGGCTCCTCCTAGACCAGCATTGTGTAGTGGAGAACAGTGCTGGAGGTCAGGGCGACCGGAGGAGATGAAGGGGCCGGAGCCAATGGTCGCGCCCCCTCAAAGACGAGGTGTCGATGTGGGCTCCGGCAAGGTGCCCCCGCTAGGTGGGGGAAGGGCGTGAGCGGGCCTTGGCGGCACGGCTAGCAGTCAGTCGGAGCTCGGGGAGTCGTACTCCGACTTGACCCCCCGGGATCCCGACCTACCAAGAGGGCCACTGCTGCTGCTGTCCCCTCGTCGCTATCGCTCGAGGAGGGACACTCGGCGCCGCTCAAGCTCTCTTCACAGAAGCCGAAACACACACCTGTGCGCCCATAAAACTTGACGGATATGCCCATCCTCGAGGTTGTGGGCACGAGCGAAGGCTTTCCTGCCTCGTCCAAGAAACATGGAGTGGCGCTTCGGGTACTCCACGTGCACCTGCATAGCATCGTGGGAGCAGCCGTGCGGCCACAACCACAATACACGGGGCCTGGAAGCCTCCATCGCCCTAGCGAAAGGGCGGGGGAGATGCAAATGGCCCCGCAGAACACCGTGCAGCTCCAAGACGAACTCCAGCATTGTCCCGTCCGAGTGCCCACCAAGCCCAGGAGAAGGCGGAGATGCTGGAGTAGCACTCCGCCTCCGTATACCACGACCCCGGTGTCCTCGGCCCCTCCAGCCTCGCCCGCCATGGTCGACGGGGCTGCCGCTGGCTGCCGCTCCTAAAGCTGTGGCATGATCCAAGCGGGATCTCCTTGCCGCCCTGGTGGCCGACGGAGGCCGGCCCCGTCCCCTGACCATGGTTAGGGGCGAGTACCATCGGCAAAGTTGAAAGAAACAAGAGAAGACAAGGCGACAGGCACTGAAGGCTTCGAGAGAGAGATGGATGGGCAAAACCTCCGCGCAAACACCCTAATTTATAGTGAAAGCTCGGAGGCCACCCTCCTTACTCGAGAAGCCTCCGCCCCTCTCGACCAATCGCCCTCAAGTCACGAGCAGAACATGGAACCGCCCTGATGCAACAATGCATGCAGGGGTGGGCCCATACTCTCCCGTGGCTTTTGAGGCCACGATTGCCACTTTTCTGACCGCCGCTGCGCATGTGGCAGAGGCGTTTTCAGATAATAAAGAGGCCATCAAGCGTATGCCGCACACCCTTCCACTTCGCACGTTCAATGCGGGACGTGGGGAAAGAAAGCCTGTAACGACTCGATTCTGATAAGCCCGGCGCCCGCGAGTCCGCACACTGCTTTGGGCCTGGCCCAACAACGCCTTGCATGCGTGTGTGGCCCAGGCCCGGGGGCTCCTGTCGGTGCAATGAAGACTGGGGTCTCTAGTTCCCCGGACTAGTGCACGGATACCGGCGGCCCCTCCGGAACGGCAAGGCGCGTTGCTGGAGCTTAGGGTAGAAGCAAGACTCAGAAGCCACCAAGCACAGATTGCAAGCCCCCGACAAGCACTCGCTTGCTGGTGAAAAAAGAGTAGACCCCGACACGGGCTCCCTGACGGGAAGATAGACAATGCCACGGCAAGACATTCCCGCCAAGGAAGTAGGACTGAGTCCCGGCAAGCCACCCTTTGCCGGGAAGGTTGACAAGGCCTCGCCGGGCCATCGTCTGCGTGCCGAGAGGAACAAGAAGAGCCCCGGCAAGGTAATCCTATCGGGAAGGGAGAGAAGGCCCGAGGAGAGGCGCGGGCCCAAGGCGCCCTTGCGACCTGTGAACGCCTTCACCGACGAGCATGCCACCGCCGATGGATGAACCACGCGTCCGCCCGCACGCCAGCGCAACACCCGAGAGTTGCCATGTGTGGGTACGTGTCCAACCCCCCTGGACCATGTCAAGGAAGTCTATCGAAGCATTTAATGCTACCATGACAAATCAGTAACACCGTAACTATCGGTCGGTGTTGTTTCACTCGTGAACCCAACGTTCACCCACTGAGCCATGATACATCTCCATCGTATTTGCTTTTCCGAACTCTTTTGCCCTTGTTTTGGACTCTAATTTGCATGATTTCATTGGAAATAACCCGGACTAATACTATTTCAGCAAAGTTGCCATGGTGTTGTTTTTGTGCAGAAATAAAGTTCTCGGAATGACCTGAAAATTTACGGAGAATTTTTCTGGAATCAATGAAAAATACCTGCGCAAAGATCCACCGGAGGAGGTGTGCCAGTGGGCCACAAGCTCCTGAGCCGCGGCCACCCCCCTCGCCGCGCCGTGAGGGCTTGTGGGGCCCACGTGGCTCCACCGCCTCCAAACTAAGCTCTATTTATTCCATCTGGCCCGGAAAAAATCAGAGAGAAGGATTCATCGCGTTTTACGATACGGAGGCGCCGCCACCTCCCGTTCTTCATCTGGAGGGCAGATCTGGAGTCCGTTCCGGGCTCCAGAGAGGGGAAATCGTCGCCATCGTCATCATCAACCTTCCTCCATCGACAATTCCATGATGCTCTTCACCGTTCGTGAGTAATCTCATCGTAGGCTTGCTGGACGGTGATGAGTTGTATGAGATCTATCATGTAATCGAGTTAGTTTTGACGGGGATTGATCCCTAGTATCCACTATGTTCTGAGATTGATGTTGCTACTACTTTGCCATGCTTAATGCTTGTCACTAGGGCCCGAGTGCCATGATTTCAGATCTGAACCTATTATGTTGTCGCCAATATATGTGTGTTTTAGATCCTATCTTGCAAGTTGTAGTCACCTACTATGTGTTACGACCCGGCAACCCCGGAGTGACAATAGTCGGAATCACTCACGGAGATGACCATAGTATGAGGAGTTCATGTATTCACCAAGTGTTAATGCGTTGGTCCGGTTCTTTATTAAAAGGAGAACCTTAATATCCCGTACTTTCCATTAGGACCCCGCTGCCACGGGAGGGATGGACAATAGATGTCATGCAAGTTCTTTTCCCTAAGCACGTATGACTACATACGGAATACATGCCTACATTAGATTGATGAACGGGAGCTAGTTACTTATCTCTCCGTGTTATAGCTGTTACATGATGAATCACATCCGGTATACTCATCCATCACCGATCCACTGCCTACGAGTCTTTTACTACTGGTCCTTGCTACGTTACTTTGCTGCTACATTTTGTCGCTACTGTTCTTACTACTACTGCTATTATTGCTGTCACTACTGATGTTCCTTGCTAATGTTGTTACTTTGCTGTTACTTGTTGCCAGACTTTTCTGGAGCCGTTGTCGAGGAAGAATAGTCCCCCGTCCATGTGCTATTTACTGGCGCCATTGATACAACAAGTTAGGAATAGTCTGCCGTCAACAGATCTTTTTCTGACACCGTTGCTATCATACCACTTTGCTACTGATACTTTGCTTGCAGCCACTAATCTTTCAGGTGTGGTTGAAATTGAAAAACTCAGTTGCTAATACTTGAGAATATTCTTTCGCTTCCCCTTGTGTTGAATCAATAAATTTGGGTTGAATACTCTACCCTCGAAAACTGTTGCGATTCTCTACACTTGTGGGTTATCAAGCCAGTGTGGCCTTCACCTATAAAAGGAGGCCCGAGGCTCAGTAGTAAGGCTTTTGGACTTTTGAGCAGTCGAAAGGCTGTAAAGAGGGACAAATCTACACTAACGCAAAACGAATAACTAAACGAATGCAGGAGTAGGGTTTTACGCACCACGCGGCCCGAACCTGGGTAAAAAGATCTTGCCGGGACCTGACTGTTGCTTCTGCTCTTGCCGCGACCCCTCTCCCCGCAAAACTAGCAAAAAGGGGACCGTTGAGCCCCCATAGGTGTGGACCCTTCACCGAGAGTGTCTCATGGGCTTCTGGTAGGATCAAATCCTTGAGTTATGCCTTGTTGGATACACATAAACGTTTCCCAAACCACACCACTCCTTGCTCACCCATAGAGAATTATGGGGCCTTGCCTTCCTGAATCTTCCTCTTGATTCCTTCAATGCTCTTGTGCCCCTTCTGGGCCTCCTTGATGTCGTTTGCCAGCGCGGGTTTGACTTCGAGGGTGGCTACGAATCCTGGTTCAACTAGCTCCAACCCGAAGCTTTCCATCTCTTCATACAAGGCGGGTAGCCTTTCCTTGAGCATAACATTCAAGGTGTTGTCCTTCCGGCTTAAGGCATCGGCCACCACATTGGCCTTACCGGGGTGGTATTGAATGCTGAGGTCGTAGTCTTTGATTAACTCCAACCATCTTTGTTGCCTCATATTCAACTCCCTTTGAGTAAAGATATGCTTCAGACTTTTGTGGTCAGTGTATATTTCACATTGCTTCCCCCGAAGGTAATGTCGCCATGTCTTCAGGGCATCCACTACTGCTGCCAACTCAAGATCATGGGTGGCATAGTTCTCCTCATGCGGGTGCAATTGCCGTGACAAATATGCCACAACCCTGCTGTCTTGCATTAGGACTCCACCGAGCTCGATTATGGAGGCATCACAATATATCACAAACTCCTTGATGATATCTGGAGTAGCCAATACCGGGGCAGTAGTCAATCTCTTCTTCAACTCCTGGAAGCTTGCTTTACACTCCGGCGTCCATTCAAACTTCTTGCCTTTCTTCAAGAGCCGAGCCATGGGTCGGGCGATGTGGGAGAATCCTTCTACGAACTTGTGGTAATATCCCAGGAGTCCGAGGAAGCTCGTGACCTCCTTCACATTGATTGGCGACTCGCAATTACTTACCGTAGTAATCTTGGAAGGATCGACCGCCAATCCATTTGCCGTCATCGTATGACCCAAGAATCCAACTTCGTGCAACCATAATAAGCATTTCTGAATTTGGCATAAAGTTGGTGCTCTCGAAGCTTCTCCAACACTAACCTCAAGTGTTGCTCATGCTCTTCTTCGGATTTGGAGAAGATCAATATGTCATCGATGAATACAACGACAAACTTGTCCAGGTATTCCATGAAGACCTTGTTCATGAGGTACGTGAATTATGCTGGGGCATTTGTCGACCCAAATGACATAATAGTGCACACGTATAGACCGTACCGGGTCACGAATGCAATCTTGGGTACGTCTTCAATCTTGGGGAGTGGGTACTTGCTCTTGATCGTGACTTCATTGAGAGATCGGTAATCGATGTAGAGTCTGATAGTCCCATCCTTCTTAGACACGAACATAATAGGTGATCCCCAAGGTGATGCACTTGGACGAATGAATCCCTTCCTGAGTTGCTCATCCAACTGCTTCTTCAGCTCTGCTAGCTCTTCAGATCCCATCCTATAAGGCTTCTTATAGTTAGGCCTTGACCCGAGCATGAGCTCAATGATGAACTCGATGTCTCGATCGGTAGGCATCCCTGGCAGCTCATCAGGAAAGACGTCCGGGTATTCACAGACTATCGGCACTCGATCCAGCTCTTCTCCCGATAGCCAATTAACCTGCGAGACTTGATTGGATGTAGGATGAGGTACATACTTGACTTTGACCCCTTGGTCGCTTCTCATGGTAATAGTCCTGTTGGCACAGTCCAAGATGCTTTGATGCTTGGCCAACCAATCCATTCCAAGGATTACTTCTAAGCCTTGCGACTTAATGACGATGAGATCTGTTGAGAAGCTTATCCCATTAATATTGATCCCGACTCCTCTACATCCTATGTTGGTCCTTAGCACTGCTCCTGGGGTATGTACTGCCATTTTCTCGTTAAGTAGGGTAGGCTTCATACCACATTTTTCAGAAAACTTATGAGTAACAAAAGAATGCGAAGCACCACAATCAAACAATATTGTTGCTGGGGTGGAGTTGACGAGGAACGTACCCAGAATGTAGTCCGGGTCTTTGTGTGCCTCTTCTGTGGAGATGTGATTAATACGTCCCCTCCTGTGGTACTGCTGGTTGTGGGGAGCTTGGTTCCTTCCTGGTGCTCCTTGACCTTGTCCTTGATTTGGTGCATTGGGGTGCGGTGCGTCGGGCTTCTTGTTGGGGGCACTTCCTGGAATAGTGCCCAACTTGGCCACATCCAAAACAGGTAACCTGTCCCGGGATGTTGGTCTTGACTCCACTGTTATTCAGTGGGTTGAATGTTGGCTTGGTGTTGATTTGCTGCTGGGGCTGGTAGTTCTGGCGGAATGTTGGTGCCTTGTACTACTGTTGGTGATAACCGGGTCTTGCTGGAGCTGACTACCATGGGCGTGGCTTCGGATTACTAGGTCCTCCACTACCCGTCATCTTGCGCTTACGGGTGTCGTCCATTGCACGATGCTTATCCTCCAACATGAGGGCCTTGTTAACCTGATCGCAGATGGTCCGACATTCACAAACAACCAGTTGATACTGGAGTGACTGTAGCAATCCTTCCATAAAGCGTTCCACCTTTGCGGCCTCAATGTTGACGTCCTCTGGTGCATATCTTCACATGAGATTAAACTTTTGCAGATAATACTTGATGGTTCCACTAGCCTTCCTTAAAGCTCGGAATTCCCGCTTCTTAATGGTCATCATTCTGGGAGGAATGTGAGCAGCACATAATCCTTCCTTGAACACTATCCAAGAGATAGCTTGCCCTTCTCGCATGATCTGGAACCCGTCCCACCAAGCTCTGGCCATGCCTCCGAGATAGTGAGAAGCATAAATGACTATCTTGCGATCAACGGTGCACTTGACCAGCGCGAGGAGGTCTTCCATAGTGCAGATCCAGTCAACGGCATCCAATGGTTTAGTCGTCTGTGTGAATATAGGAGGCGTAGTCCGCATAAACTCACATAGAGTAGAGCGACCGTTGCCATTTTTGTTTTGCGGCAGATTGTTCACCAGGACTTGAGCCAGCTGTTGGATGGCAGCATTATTAGCTTGATGTTCCTCTCGGAGAGCTTGGAGGAACTAAGTCACAGTCAGGCTCTCCCGAGGAGGCGGTGGTGGAGGAATATCGCCTTGCTGCTGCTCGTGGTGATCTCCAGCTTGAGCGTTCCCACCGGTTCCCTACTGCTGGCGAGAGGAGGGAGAGCCGAGGTTGTCGAAGGTGCTGGTGCGAGTTGAAATCACCATCCTGTTAGGGGGAGTAGACAGGTCAACATGCGAAATTAGCTCGGAATCAAAAGGGATGATGCTCTAAATAAGGGGGTTTGGTGTTGTGCTAGTGTGAGAGTTTTAAGCAAAGGTTTTTGGGAAAGCAATGCATTAAAATGAAGCAAGTGATGTAGTCACTTACAAGCTGCCTAAGGCAGAAATGCGGCTTGCATCATACATGTTCACACAACACTCATGGTTGACATGAACCGATACATGGAGTCTACTATGCTTGCGGAAGACTCATAATTGCCTAAGTCGTACTCCTAAGCGGCGGACTGCTCTGTCTCGTAGGCAGGTTCTGCAGGGTCTTCGTCTTCATCTTCATCGGTATCTTCCTCCTTCATAGGTGTGGGGGACGGAAGTGTTCCATCACGGCGTCTCTTAGTCGGTGAAACGGTGAGGAGTTTAGTGCATTCTTCCGCGGTCAGACTACGACTCTGAATAGGAGTGGCCTGGAGCGGTGGTATTCCTCCTGAGAAGGCAATGGTTGACTGCCCTCTGGGTGCTCCTTCCTTCTTGACTTTGCGGGTCTTCCTCTTTTCCAGGCGACGTAGGTCCTTGACTTGGTGTAGTTCTTGGCGAAGTGTCATCGACTCCTTGATCAAAAGGTGAGTCAAGGTGTCAGTAGAGAGGCTGAAGTAGGTCTTAAACCTTAGGGGCATACCGTCCTCTGAAGATGGGTTGAGTGTCCAACTCCCATCAATCCTGTCCTTAATAAAAGGCACGTGATGAATAGCTCGCTCATTAGCCATCTCGGGAAGGATGTCACGAAGACGCACGAACGCCTCTCGTGCAGCTGTCTCCACTGCCAACATCAGATTCTCCATTTGTGGTCCTTCAAAGAACCAACTAGTTAGGGAGTCTTTAGCCTTCACTATCACGTCCACATGATATTCCTTGGTGTCGGCGTTGACCTAGTTCTCGTGGTAGAGGAAGATGGGCATGCGGCATACTTGACACTTCTCGAGGCTATCTCTGAAAAGTAGGGGAAATCCTGTATCCAGAAACATCTCAGGTACGGTGGCCAGCTACAAGGTTGTAAGAGAGGGTTAGAAATTTTTGGTTGGTGCAAAAAATCTCCAGTGTAAGGGCTAAGTGCACTAATCATCTCGGCTATCGTCCATGCTACCAAAGGCTTCCTACAGTCAGGATGGCTCTGATACCACCTCTGTGGGTACCCCGACTTACAAGTCGAGATTGCCGAATGAACTTGCACAGTTGTCCCACAGATCAATGCTCACCGAACACACAGATGCTGAATATAAAGAGTCTTACATCCAAGTACCGAAATATTACAACACGTGACTGTAAGGTCAAGTTCACAACGTAGGGTCTATGAGGTCAAATCACACTGCTACAACTAGTAGCGGAAATATCAGGGCTAAGCGGGTGCCCATGCCATCAGCCTACACCAACAGGCATTCTGACTGGGAAGCATCCTAGTTTGCAGGGCTATCTCCGATGACGTACTCTTCTCCAAACTCCAGTCCTTCCATGTGTGGTAAATAACATAACCATTGGGAAGCCAATGAGTACTTTGAATGTACTCGCAAACAGCCCATGATATGAATAATGCAACTCGTAGGATAACAAGTAATATGTAGTATGGGTGGATAGCAGCTTAACTGTAAATAAACATGATCATAGATGGATGTGGATATGCATCATAAGCTAGATGGTATTTTAGAAGAATAAGTTACAGATATCAACATATCTGTTAAGGGCTGAACACTTCGGTTTCACCCGATATGCCAAGTCACCAAACTTAGTCATATCCACTCTTTCTCAGAATACACCATTAATCACACACACACACACACACACACTTGGTTTATGCGGAAACGACTCGACGTAGTTTAAGCAGCACCACCCAGCAGTCCTCGACCGTGGACACGACGATTCGAATAGTTTTACACTCTCCATAGGTTGTATGATGTAACCACGAAATTCAGGAAACTTCCGTGTCATCCACGACTAGCGGTATATAACATACCCGAGTAGGTAACTGATCAATGGCTTTCCCCTGACGATACTAGACAAAGAGGTCCACTCGACTGGTACCCACCCCACATGATGTACGTCTTACGAGCACCGACTCTAGACAATATCATCCATGCGGGAACCAACAGTGTGCCTGAAACACGTAAAAACGGCATAGTCGCCCTACCTGACACGACCCCGTCACGAGAGTGACCACACATCACTCCCCCCACTAGTAATGTGGCTCTTTGCTAGCACCGACTGGAGTAATCAACAAAGCCCCATCCCATAAAGGGGTCACGTGGTTGCACATGTAAGGTTGGGATGGTCGACACATCATAAATCTATTCCCATTTTTGAAACCACTCACAACAAAATACCCGGTGCACCACTTCAACAAAAGTGGCCACCTAACTCATCATCACCCTCGGGCATTAGTGGCACCGATGGGGTTTTCATAAACCTTTGATAATTACCATCATCATGCTCATGCTTATGCTTAGATATACTTGTCAACATGGTATTAGCATGACCCTCATAGGTGGTTGGATCATTCTCACCGATGGGGTTTTCATAAACCTTTGATAATTACCATCATCATGCTCATGCTTATGCTTAGATATACTTGTCAACATGGTATTAGCATGACCCTTATGCTTAGATATACTTCAATGATTTACCAAATGTTAATGATCACATGCAACGGAATATTTGCTTTAGAAGCATGCTATATAACATATGCTCAAGCATGGTCAAAGGGCTGCTTGCCTTGATAAGCTAACTATCTGGGGTCTTCGGGGTCTTCAAGTCCAACTCCTTCGTCAAACGTGGTTTCTATCGTCGTAATAAATAAAGAGCAATAGGTAGCTCATTAAAAAACATATCACAAAATCACATTAAAAATGTTGTTTAATCCTGATAAATCCATATTGTTATTATAAAAATATGTTCCTCTAGTTTTAGTGAAAGGATTATTTTTAAAATCAATTTAACAGAAGCAAAACTATTCTAAATAACCTTTTTAATTATTTTAAAACAGAAAGGTTTTCTCAAAAATTGTACAAAGGCTCTGAATAATACTCCTCATTTTTAGAATAATTATGGTAGAATAATAATAAAAATATAATGAATATTCATTTTTATAAAAATCTTTCAAAAACAGATTTAACAAAAAAAGAAAAGATGGTGGGGCTGAGGCCTGGCTTCGCCCGAGGCTTGGGCCGGCCCAACTAGCGAGACAAGCAGCAAGCCCACGCGCGCGCGTGGCCACGTTCAAACATGACCGTGGGGCCCTGCGGTCAGCGACATAGAGGAGAGAGGGCGAAGACCAGGAGCCACCGATGGGTGAGCCCCACCTGTCGGGGTCGTCTTCCACCTCGGGTCAGAGAGGAGGGGAGGCTCACCGGTGATGCTACCGACGGCCTCGAGCCCATCCAAGGGCATAAATATAACCAACCTACCGTCGCCTACCTGATGGTGGTCGAGAGGTCGACGAGGAGGCCGTGCTTCACCGGCGACGAGGTGCTACGGCGGAGTAGTTTCGGGAGGCAGATGAACTGGGTGCTACGGGCGTGGATTAGCTCGGGGAGGTGATGGGGAAGCTCCCTGAGGTTGCTAGGATCACGTAGGAGGTGAAAGGAGCACCGGAGCTAGCATGTAGCCCGAGATCGACGGAGCTCCGAAGCGGCGGGGTCTCAGTCGATCTGGAGCACACGAGCTCGCTGGGCTCAAATGGAGAGGCTAGGGGTGGAATTCAGGCTCTGGAGAGGTGGGATGGATGTGCTGGAGCGAGGGGGAGGCCCTATTTATAGGCTCCCGATGGAATACCGAGCCGGTGGCGCCGGTGGATTCACCGCTACTCGCAGGAGAGGCAGTGAGCCTTCGGGGCTGAAACCACGGTATGCAGACATCGTTTAGGACACGCGTGACCCACTAAGAGGGAGAGAGAGAGAGAGCAAGGAGGAGCGTGCACACGTGGCCACGGCCTTCTGGTGGATCTGGCATGCATGGGCACGCGTCGCTCTGGTCAACAGAGCGAGGGAGGCTTGAACTGGCCGGGCTGGCTACCTTAGCTTCAGGTGTGCCCACCACCGTGCCCAGAGCACAGTTTTGGCATACCACAACATGTTGGCATAATCTGGGGCGCTTTGGCCTTGTCTGGGCTGTCCTGGGGCTTGGCCCGAAGATGCCTAGCCCTTTCAGAGCCGAGGGGGTCACTGTTGCCCATGGGAGGAGAGGGAAGAGGACATGCCAGTGCTAGACCAGAAATTAGAATGAGGATTTTGGGGCCTTCTACTCAGATTCAAAGAGGGGCCACTCTCCTGCAGATGGGGAGTGGTTCTGGCTACTTGGTCAAAGAGTTTGTTGGGAAGAGCTTAAGTGTGGAGTGGGTTAGGAGCTGCTTTGCTAATATGGCAGAATGTGTTCGACAAGTGTTTGGGATAGCAATACCTCACCACTGGTGGTGAGAGTTAACAGGATTATCTTTGATGACGAAATAAGACACTTCACCAAATTTGAGCCTCATTGGATGAGTTTGGCAATGAAACTTGAAATCACACCCCAAATGGCAGTTATGTTCCTTCCGAAGGAAATGTGGGTAGATTACCTCCTACAAATCCCATTTTTGGCAGAGACCTCTCCTTTGGGGTGTTGAACACTCCTGCAAACTTTCAACCCACTTGGATAATCTTTGCAATGTAGAGATGTTTCAACTTGGTTCTGGAGAGAAAGGGGTTTTGGATTATTTAGTGAACCAAATCACCTTGGAATGAGGTGAAACTTGAGGTGGCCACTAAATATAGCATGGGAAGGTTGCTGGAATTTTCTGGGATTTTATTGGAAATATTTCCTTTGGAAATATTCCAAAAGATCAAAACAGACAAAATAGGTTTTCAGGGATTTTGTCAAATATATTGAATATAAAGAGGGTTGAAAATCTTATGTATGGAAAATATATGTCCCTTGAGTATCTCCAAATTTTCTCAGATTTTTCTAAGGCGGAAAAGTAATTTTCCATATATGAATATAATTTCTGGCCTCAGAAATGGACATGCAAATAAAATAGTAAAATAATTTATAAAATAATTATTTTATGGTTTTGGAATGTAAAAATAGTTTGAGAACCAATCACCACCTTTGGGTAAAAGCACTCCCTTGCTGCCAAGGACTCGTAGTGCAACCCAAAGCAAGGTTTTGGAATAGCCAAAAATAAGAAAAGTAATTTTGGAAATATTTAAGTTATGAAAAATATGATTTTGATATCACACAATCAAGCATACAAGCATACAATGACAACGATGGCACTCACAACATTGGTTTTTGAAAAGTTTTAATAAACTCAGATTTTTGAACTACAGTCGAAGTGAGGTGAAAACAGGGTGTGACACACAATTACTAACATGATACCATGCCCCAATTTAGCACATCCGTCAACAAATAACTCATCTACCTCAGACCCTCGTAATCACAATGATACTAAACATGTCAGTACATCTGGATGCTCTCCCCAGTACTGTGTGACACCAAACTCCTCTAGCCACAAAGAGTATTGATGCAATGTCCAACATCCTCGTCATGAGTTACTAAGGAAACTAAACGTTAATGATGTGTCAAGAACTCCCTGGAGGTCTACTCCCCGAAAACAGTAGGCACCAAGTATAGAAATCCGTCACATTGAAATCATAGAGGTTCCAAAATATCCGCGTGATCCTAATTTTTTTTGACTGAGAAGAGGGGTAGAATTAAAATTCCTACGTCAGGATTCCTCACCAAAGCATAGAAGAGGAGTAGAAAGAATCCTACTCTCCGGTACATAACTAGATTCAAAGTAGTTTTTCTCTAGACTCAACTCGACCAAGTTCGATCAATCAATGAGGATCCTCGGTTGGTACTACTCTCATAGCAACTTGTAACGCTCAAGATGCGGTCCTATCCTTATTTTGGCTAGAGGGGCTCGATAGGGATAGAAGTGCATCTCGCCGCTTCAGAAGAATGAATATCATTACAAGTGCATGTAACGAGGAGATGTATATGGAATTGGCTTATACTCGCCACAAGCTAAATCATGATCATCTCAAATACAAAAATTCATTGCAATCATCATATAGAAAATTAAGTTCCAACTATAGACAAAATAAAATGCTAAAAGCATATCCGTCTTTGCTAACGCCAAGCTGCCATCCTGGAAACCATCCTATGATTGATGAAGAAGAATAAGAAGAACTCCAAATCAAAGAAACAACACTTTCATGTCAAAGAATTGCATTACATATACCTGCAACTTATGTTGTAGTAACCTGTGAGCCACAGGGACTCAACAGTCTCATTTCCAAGGGTATAGAGACTAGCAAAGCCTAACGGGTAAGGCACGGTTAAGTGGCGATATTGTAGCAGCATTAAGCATTTATTTGAGTGGCTAATTATGAGTACAAGAATAAGAAGAGTGATCTACGCATAAACAGACGTGAGCTAATAACGATCAAGAAGTGATCCTAAACACCTACTTACGAGTCAATCATAACCCCACTATGTTCCCTTCTTATTTCAAATCTCACAAGAAGAGACGGTCACGGTTACACACATGGTTGGTGTATTTTATTTGATTTTACTTCAAGTTTACTATGAGCGGGTGTTACACAAAATTCCAAGTTTCCACATAACCGTGGGCATGGTTCTTAGAAAGATTTAACCATGTAGGGTTGCTCCAACTTATCCATCACAAACTAGCCACAATCTGCATTGAAAACCTCAACCAAAGTATAGCCCGTAGTGTCCTCGGAATCCAAGTGGAAAACATCAACCTTGATATAGCCCAAAGTATCCTCAGAATCTCGATGCACAAGACGTTCGAGAAAGGCAAACAAATCCATCAAGGCCGCCCAACGTGTCGACGAACCCGATAGGAGTACGCGTATCTCGTTCTTAGGACACGACCAGATGGGTAAGCCTACGAGTAAAATCATATCACAAGTTTCCTCGCGGTTGCCTTGTAGTCTGCCCGTTTTGGGCCAACCCTCATGAGCAGCACTAGATCGAGTTGTTGATTAATTATCCGCGGGTGCCGGAGAGTCCCTATGGAATTTTATTAGATATTAGGCAATTCTAGAACCAATGTTGGTCCTTGGTAGAAGATTTTTCTTATCCCAAAACGAAAATCTAGGGCGTCCCCATAAAAACCCCAAGCATGTTAGGGGCGCTCAATATGGAACATAACACCCGTACACAAGTAATTAGGGCGGAAAAGGTGGAACAAAACACCAAGCAAAAGGCCAAGCCTTCCACCTTTTATGAAGTATATATGTGTATTACATTAAATAGCAATAATATCATGATATCCCAAGATATCCATGTTGTCACATGGAAACAAGTTGCATCTACAACTAGCAATGCCATAAGAAGGGATCAGCAAGCAGTAACTTAGCCATACAATAGTTTACTAGGATGTGGAGGGGTTAGAGGCTTTTCGTGGCAATGTTGGGAGGCTTGACATTGAAGTGGTAGGCGAAAATACATAATGATAGAAGCGAGACAACTAGCATAACAACGATAGTACTGGTATCCAGGGAACCGATCATATTGCCTCAGATCTCGCTTGGAAGAAGAACTAATCCGTGAAGTAGACGAATAGGCATAGTCGAACGAATCCTCACACTCCGAAACTCTTTCAGAACTCTATCGATAAGGAGAAAATCCAGAAACAAACAAATTATATGGTAAACACCACAACATACTCATGACATGATGCACAATCAAATATGATGAATGTCCAGTTTAAATACGCATGGCATGACATGATGTAACAATTAAATACTACAAGTTAACTCAAGCTCAATATGCAACGACTGCATCTTGATGAAACTCCACAATCAATTTACTTAGTTCATTCTTGTTTATTTACCCAACAAGTTTAAATGTTGTTGAACATGGCAAGAGGTGAAGCATAAATGACTACATCATCTAGGCATTATAAATGAGGTTTGAAACAACATATAACATTTCCAATACATCCCCATGTGCATAATATGAATTTGATCATGTTTTGAATAAACATATTTTCTACTACTTATTAAACATGAAAATAAAGTGCCCCGTGTTATTCCACACGTTTTTCTCGGCAAGTTACATATATAAAATATTTTAATTGGAGATCATGTTAAATATATATAAATTAAACCGTTTCACATGACATTTATGAAAATTAATACAAACAAGAGGTTTTTTTTAACATGGTTGAAAATTGAATATTATGAATCTACGCAAAATTTTAGTCAAGTTACATATATGAATTGTTTTACTCTGATGCCTGGTTGAATTTATATGAATTTGCAAAATCCAACATTTTACTAAAATTTGAAGAGTTTAAAATATATGCAAAAGAAATAAAACAAGAGGGGACACAAGCTAGGCCAACCAGTGCCAATGACCAGCGGGCCCTTGGTGCTGAGGTGGCAGAGTTGGGGTGTGGAGAGCATGTGAACAGGGAGAAACAATAAAAATTTAACAAAAATGGGGCGATCTGGTTTTGAACCTAGGACTTCCTGGATGCGAATGTTTGGCACTGACCAGAGAGCTACCTCAGGTTTGCAAAAGAATAGTGGTTTGACTTTAAATGAAACGGTGAGGAGTTAATCCTCGAGAGGTCAAATCGCAGACAAAACAAATATGCAACTGT
Source organism: Hordeum vulgare subsp. vulgare (assembly GCF_904849725.1). Lineage (NCBI taxonomy): Eukaryota > Viridiplantae > Streptophyta > Magnoliopsida > Poales > Poaceae > Hordeum > Hordeum vulgare. The sequence goes on from NC_058523.1 coordinate 288,488,689, forward strand.
TGGGATTTGATGCCATGACCTCCAGCTACATACAAGTGGTGTTAGCCAGTACGCTGCATTTTAGTTCGTGATTGAAAAGGAGTATAGACGATAAGACATCTACTATAACGGTTCTTAACCTATAGGAAACAAAGGTACCGATGAACAAAATAAAGGCCAAAAGTGTTTGTCTTGGATTTGAATCCCAAACCCCCTAGATGAGCATCTCGCTTCGCTACCAGTCAGACTAGGAGTGAGATTCTGGCATGATGCGGCTTCAACTAAAGAAGAGATGGCGGGGGCAGTGGAGGCTCATGATACGTCTCCAGCAAATCTATAATTTCCGATTGTTCCATGTTGTTATATTATCATCTTAAGATACTTTTTGGGTCATAGTACGCCGAGTTTTATTATTTTTGAGCACTAACCTATTAACCTAGTATCGAGTGCCATTAGTTGTTCTCTGTGTGTTTTTTGTATTTCAGGTTTTCAGTACCAAATGAATTTCAATTGACATGAAACTTATTTATGATTTTTCTAGACTAAAAGAAGTCCTAGAAGCTTCAGGATAAGACCTGAAGCCACACGATGATCCCATAAGGCAACATGTCGCGACCAGGGGGTGGCATCTCCCTGATGCCTTGTTGTCTCCCTGAGGCCCCTCTTGCCTTGTTATCTAGCCTATAAATTCCCCAATATTCCAGAAACCCTAAAGATATCCACGAAACCCTTTTTCCCCTGCGAAAAGTCTGTGTTCCACGGTGAGCCCATCTGGAGCTCTGTTCCGGCACTCTGTCGGAGGGGGTAGATACGGAGGGCCTCTTCATAAAGCTTGGTGCCCTCGTGATGATGTGTGAGTAGTTTACTGCAGACCTACGGGTTCTTAGTTAGTATCTAGACAGCTATCGCTCTCTCTTGATCTTCAATATAACGATCATCGCATCTTTGCTTTGATCCATCTGATCGAATTCTTTTGCATGTCATGTTTGTTGGGATCCGATGAATTGTGGTTTATGTTCAGATTATTCATGAAAATTATTTGAATCTTCCCTGAGTTTTATCATTCCTATTTGCATGCTCATCATAGGTTCATCAATCTATTCGATTCATTAAATTGCTTTGGCCAATTAGTTTGATCGTTCTTTAGTGGTAGATGTGCGTTGTAGTGGGTTCAACCTAGCGAATTTCAATATCCCAATGATAGAAGGGGACAAGATGCATCTTTGTGTTGTTGCCACTAAGGATAAAATTATGGGGTTTATTCATATTTATTGAGTTTACTTTGTCTATATCATGTCATTGTTCTACAAGAATTACTCTGTTTTACTTAATACTCTAGATGCATGTTGGATAGCGGTCGATGGGTGTAGTAATAGTAGTAGGTGTTGGAAGGGGTTGGCCTATTTGCTTATGGACGTGGTTCCTATATACATATGATCATTGCCGTGAAAATCGCATAACTATCCTCTATTCTATGAATTGTCAAACAATAATTTGTTTACCCACCATATGTTGCTTTCATGATAGATGCCACTAGAGGACACTATGCCCTCCGGGTCTATTCACTTATATATTCGGAAAACTTGTAATTTCCTTGCTATAATTATTTTTATTTTATTTTATTTTGCAAGTCACAACTATCTACAATTATCGACACACCTCATTTGCTTGCAAATAACGAGATCAAGGGGATTGATAACCCTCTTGCCTGTGTTGGGTGCATGTCGTTTTCTCTTTTGTGTGCATTCGTTGAAGATAGTTGATGATTGATATTGCTATTGGTTTGATAAACTTTGGTTTCTTAATCAAGGGAATTACTTACCCGCATTGTGCTCCGATAACCCGTTCCTCTTCATGGAAAAGCCAAAACAGATCAGAAACATCAGGAAGGATTTGTGGCGCCGTTTCCAGGGAATATCATCACCAACTATCAAAATACAAAAATATTTATCTTTGCTAGTTTACTTACTTAGCTATGCTATGTTTATCTTATCACACCAAAACAGGAAGTAAAATGCAAAGTTTCAGATAAATGAATCCTCATCCACTAGCTAATCTTTTGAAAAAGACACGTTTATGTAGAAACAATTGCTAGTGAGAGTGTACTAGATTATCTTTATGAGGTATTGCTTGAAAATTATGACTCAAAAAATTGTGAAATTTATAAAGTGATTCATGATAGTTCTTTTAATGGAAAGCATGATTGCAATGTTGTTATTACAAATTCTATGAATATCAGTTGTGGTAATGATCATAATTGGGTTGATAATCACGATGTTGCTTGTGAACCTGATAATTCTATGCTTCATGGTGAATCTATTATTGATTATCATATTTGCAACACCACTAAAAGTGGGTTTGGAAGAGCGTCAACTTTAGGAAATAATGATCCCACTACCTTGGAAGATTATAAGACTTGTATGCATATAGACCATAAAGAGGATGTCTTACATGATAGCTATACTATTAAATTCGAATATGGTCCTACATATAATTATTATGAGAGAGGAAAATATGGTTATCGAAATATTGATGTTACTCACTTACCTCTCTTGATGTTTAAACTGTTAATGCTTCAATCTTCGTACTTGCGTACGTTAGACACTTCTTGTCTTGAAAATTTGTTTGCTTATAAAATGCATGTGCATAGAAAGCATGTTAGAATTGAATGTGTTTTTCGCAAGATTTATGATGCTCTCTTTATGCTTCAATTCTTGTCTTTTATGTGAGCATCATTATTATCTCCATCCTATCCTAACGGCTATAAATAAAGAGCTTGTGGGGAGACAACCCAACAATTATAATTTATTTCTGCTTTGGTGTGATGACATGATTATTGCCTCTGTAATGATTGTGTATTTATGTTGAAATTAGTGTTTGTTCCAAGTAAAGCCTTTGGGATGACATGTATGATTAGTATAGTTGATACCGTGCAAAAATAGAAACTTCGATGTCCAGTGTAGAATTTCTCTTATTTTACTAAAACATCTTTTTAAGTAGAACTTTTTACAAAGTATTTCTATGCAAATTCCTGAGGTACTCATAAATTTTTTCAATTTTTTAGTTACATAAGTATAGGATCATTACAGATTACTGCAAACTATTTTGCTTTAGACAAATTATTTTTTTGCTCGCATAGTTTGCTTGTTTTGATGATTCTATGGATTGTATCAGAGGGGTCTTAGCCATGGATAAGTTAGAATACAATACCTATTATGAAATAATTAAATCTGAATCAATTTAAAACATTAGGTAAATATTTGGTATGTTGCTTATGCTAACGGATCTCACGAAGTTTTGTTGAGTTTTGTGTGATTGAAGTTTTCAAGTTCTAGGTGTTATCGAGGTGGATAATGGAATATGGGGCAGCAAGAGCCTAACCGTGCTTGGGGTTGACCAAAGCATCCCAAGGTAATATTCTAGGAATACTCAAGCATCTAAGCTTGGGGATTCCCCGGAAGGCATCCCCTCTTTCGTCTCAATCCATCAGTATGTCACTTGAAGCTACATTTTTATTCATCACATGATATGAGTTTTGCTTGGACCGTCATTTGCTTTAGGTTGCTTTTTGTTTTCAGTTTTTAACGTTCATATTTTTTTGGATACACCAACCTTAGAGAGATGCACATTTATCATGATTTGTTAAAATACACTTTTTGCTTCACTTATATCTTTTGAGCTAAACAATTGCCCTAGTACTTCACTTATATGTTTTTGAGCATGGTGGCGTGTAGATTTTATACAAATATTTGAACTTTCCTTTTTCACTTATAGTTCTTTGAGAGTTAATAAACGGTAACGATAATTTTCATGGGTCACAAAGCTAGTCCAAAATTAATAGGTATTCAATGAATGATAATCAAAACCATCATGTAGAACATAAAGAGAATAAAGGTGTGAGTGCATCATTCTTGATTTGTAGATGTAGAGTTATTAAGAGGTGTTAATCCCTTGTCTCTCTGAAAATTAAAAATGCATGGCGCGAATGTGTGAGCATTTCTATTCCTTGTTGAAATCCTAGTGTTGTTTCGAGTCGGAGTCTCGTGATGATTAACTCCTCCCAACCCTCTCCCTTGGGGCATGTGTGTAGTGCTTTGATTTGTGATGAAACTAATAAAACTTTGCAATAATTATATGAGTTCTTCATGACTAATGTGAAACCATGGACATACGCAATCTCACCTCCTCATATTTTGCTAGCTGCTTCGGTACCTTGCATTGCCCATTCTCACCTCGAAGATCGGTGCGAACTTCGTCGGTGCGTCCAAACCCCGTTGCATGAGTTGCTCTGTCACACATAACCTTTCTTTATCTTCCTCAAAACATCCCCTATACCTACCTATCATCGCATTTTCATAGCCATTCCGAGATATATTGCCATTTAAATTCCATCGTTACATCATATGACTAGTTCAATCATCATCATATTGCTTTGTATGATCATATAGAGCTAAGATAGCATTTGTGGCAAAGCCAGCATCCATTACATTGCTGATACATGTCACACTAGGTTATTGCACATCCTGGTACACTAACAAAGGCATTCGTAGTGTGATGATCATCATTATTAGAGCATTGTCCTAGTGAGGAACAGATGATGGAGACTATGGTTCCCCCATAAGTTGTGAAGAGACTCGGGATGACAAATGAAAATTGGGGATGTCAAATGATTCCACCATAAAAATACAAGAAAATAAAATTAAAATGAAAAAAATGAATGATAGAAAAAGAGAGAAGCGACTTTGCTACTATCCTTTACCACACTTGTGCCTCAAAGTGGCACCATGTTCCTCATGTAGAAAGTATCATCACATTTCATTTTAATATGCTAGTGGGAATCATATTATCATTACTATGAACTTGGGTTTTATATTCCGTTGTCGGGCTTCCTCAAATGCTCTAGGTTTTCATGAGCAAGCAAGTTGGATGCACACCACACTTAGTTTCATTTGAGCTTTCATACACTTATAGCTCTAGTGCATCATTTGCATGGAAATCCCCACTCCTTCAATTGACATCTACCGATGGGCATCTCCATAGCCTGTTGGTATGCCTAGTTGATGTGAGACTATCTTCTCCACTTTTACCCCTTTGATATCTACCGCCATATTCTATTCCACCATATGCTATTTCCATAGCTCACGCTCATGTATTGCATGAAGAATAAAAAGTTTATTCACTTTGAAAATTATGATCAATTTGCGTGACTTGGAGAACGTGGTGCTTAAAATTTGTATTAATGTGGTGAAGACAGAGCCATGCTTTGCTAATATGAAAGATTAATGGGGGTAAACAGTCTTTTAAGATCGTATACTTTGAAAGATTGATGATTTTGTTGCTTGTGATTATAATTATTACTATGTTGATGTATGTTAATTCATCATTTCTTAAAGAGCATATATGCAAAAGATTACATGTTTGATAGCATGTCACATCAAAAATTCTGTTTTTATCATTTACCTACTCGAGGACGAGCAAGAATTAAGTATTGGGATGCTTGATGCATCTCCAACATATCTATAATTTTTGATTGTTCCATGGTGTTATATTATCATCTTAATATACTTTTCGGGTCATAATACACCAATTAATATTATTTTTTGCACGAACCTATTAGCCTAGTGCGCAGTGCGAGTTGTTGTTCTCTCGTGTTTTTTGTTTTTTAGGTTTTCAGTATCAAACAAAGTCCAGTTTCCATGAAACATTTTTATGATTTTTGTTGGGACCAAAAGAAGAGGTGCATGCTTCGGGAGAAGAACTGAAGCCGGACGAGGAGCGCACAAGGCAACAGGGTGCGACAATGGGGGTGGCTACGCCCTGATACCTTGTCGCCTCCCTATGGCCCATCTTGCATCGTTCTTTGGCCTATATATTCCCAAATATTCCAGAAACCCTAAAGATATCCATAGAACACTTGTTACGCAAGGCTCTATTCCAAGGTGACACCATGTGTAGCTCTGTTTCGGCACTCAGACTGAGGGGGATCGATCAGGGAGGGCCTCTTCATCAACCTTGGTGCCCTCGTGATGATGTGTGACTAGTTCACCATAGACCTACGGGTCAATAGTTAGTACCTAGATGGATATCTCTGTCTCTCTCTCTTGATCTTCAATACAATGATCATCAGATCCTTGCTTTGATCTACACGATGTAATTCTTTTGTATGGTGTATTTGTTGGGATCTGATTAATTGCGGGATTATTTTCAAATTATTCATGAAAAGTATTTGAATATTCCCTGAGTTTTATGATTTTTATTTGCATGATCATCATTGCTTGGTGCCCTCGTGATAATGTGTGAGTAATTTGTTTACCAACCATATGTTGCTTTCATGAGATGCCACTAGAGAACACTATGGCCCCCATGTCTATTCACTTATATATTCAGAAAACTTATAATTTCCTTGTTTTTATTATTTGTCTTTTTTAAGTGACAACTATCTACAATTATCTACAGACATCATTCACATGCAAATAACGAGATCAAGCGAATTGACAACCCTTTTGTCCGCGTTGGGTGCAAGTTGTTTGCTCTTTTGTGTGCAACCACTAAAGACGGTTGATGATTGATATTCCTATTGGTTCGATAAACCTTGGTTTCTTAATCGTGGGAAATACTTATCCGCATTGTGCTGTGATAACCCATTCCTCTTCATGGAAAAGCAAATGTAGATCACAAGCATCATCCCACCTCAGGCCAGATCGGGCCGGTTGGTGGAGCTGCGAAGGGAAGGCCGACATGGAGGTGGCTGGGCTTGAGGCACTCATGACCCGCACGAGCGTCAGAGCTGGGCCTCGGGTTGGTTAATGCTTGCAGTTGGTGCTAGTGATGCAGGTGCTGGGTCACATGTTCGTCCTCCTTTGCACGAAAGGAAGCAGAGCAGCGGCAGCATGGAACTTGGTGCAAGCCTTGGACGAGGTGGGGGTGGTATGGAGGCACAACTTGAGGCGAGGCAAGGTGGACCGAGCGCAGCTCGGGTCCTAGAATGGATCCTGAGGTGGGAGAGGCACGGTGACAACCCACTCTCGAGGCGGCCATGGCATTAGGCAACACAAGGACCTGCAAAAAATGGTTGCACGACTGTCTCAATGAGGTAAGAACCGAGGGGAAGAGAAAAAGGAACAAGGGGAGAGGGAGGAGCACATGTATGGCGCTCATATGCTGCTCCTACGGCGGTGCTGAGTGCTGATGGTGATTGTGGGGAGCTCAAGATGAAGTCTGTTTCTCGATCTAGAGGGTGGTTGGCTGGGTGGGATCGAGAGGAGGTGGCTGCAGGATTTGGTTGGATGGATTTTACTAGGACGATCCCAAGGAGGAACTTTCAGTGGGATAATTTTGGTGGAACGGGAGGGATCCCGAGGTGGAAGAAGACCCCGTGATTGGGTGGCGGCACGATGGGACAATATTCCTATAAATTAGCGTTTGATCTCAATTTAGAATGTGGTGGTTTGTATATAGGCTAGGACTAGGTTTTGGACTCTCGGATCTCGATCGAATGGTGGAAAGAAATAGATTAGGGAGTCCAATTGGAAACAAATGATGGTTTGGGATATTCCGGGGTTGATCCGGACCCAGCGGCCATGATCGTATATTTCGGGTTTGGGGAAGTTATTGGGAACACGCAAGGGGTGTGTGCACTATGCAGATGTGGGGACTCCGACTCATAAGTCGTGGTCACCGAATGCACGTGTAGAGTGATCCCAGAGAAAAATGCTCACTGAACATACAAAAGCTGAATAACAAGATTCTTACATCCATACACACCGTCTCATACAAATAAATACCATCAAGGTCAAGTCTTACATCGATAGGGCCATGAAGGCCAAATGCCAAACACAAAGTAGCAGCGAAAATCTTGAATGAAAACATGAACCCATGCCATCTGCCTTAACCCTACATGCATTCTCACTCTTCCATGCCTGGACAATTAAATTACCAATGGCAAAACAATGAGTACTTTGAATGTAATTACAAGCAACCCATGTTGTGGAACAAGGTAATAATAATGCATGACAAAGCACTTAGTAGGTAAGTTGCAGAAAGCCGATTTTAAGTGCAATGACATGATCAATATATCTCATAAAGGCAGGCATCGTGAAGTTGCAGATATCCACATGAACAAGTTACAGATATCAATGTATGCAGTGGTTGAACACCTTATGTTCAATTATCATGTTAAGTCATCTCACCTAACTTGGGTATCATCTTACTCACACACACGCACACCAATTTTGTAAACAATGGACCTAGCCCAAGAGAGGTCATCCAACTGTCGTTGACTGTGGGCATGGCTATTCAAATATTTTTACACTCTGCACATGTTGCACACTTTACCCACAAGACTCGGGAAACTTCTGTGTCGATCCACGACTCGCGGTATTGTTCATACCCGTGGTAAGTACCCGAACAATGCCTTTCCCATGACAATACTAACAAAGAGTCCACTCGTTGGTGACATCCCTCATGATGTACACCACAAGTATCATCCAGGAGGCCACGCAACGGTGTGCCGGTGTGTGTAAAAACAGCCCATGGTCGTCCTTTCTTGACACGACCCCGTCTCGATAGTGACCACGTCACTCCCGCCACTAGTAATGCAGCCTCTCTACTAATATCAACCATAGTAATCAACAAAGCCCCATCCCCTAAGGGGTATCGTGGTCATACATGTAAGGTTGGAGTAATAGTGATAACTTAAACCGGTCTATTTTTGAAAACCACACAGTCACTTGCTTCGATACACCACTTCTTTCTCGAGTGGTTACCTAGCTCAACACCATCTACCTCGGGCATTAGTGGCACTCGACGGCATTTTCTAAAAGTCTTTGTAAACACTGTTGTTTCCAACACCATGCATGATCCCATCCCATTTGCGTAGCAGCTAAACAACAACCTATCTACTTCCCACCCACACGAGTCTCGGCACAAGTAGAGTCATTCAATGCAAGTATCAACGAGGCATTAATGGAGGAAACCCATAAGGTAGTCACCATAGTCATCATGATTCAGTGCAACAAAGAAGGTGATATATGCCATGGAAAAGGGATTTCATGTCATGCTCAAGGGACTGCTTTCCTGGCTCCACACTCTCCCACTTATTTAAAGTCTCATGTTCCAACCCCTTCATCAACAAGGCAATCTATTGTCGGAAATATAACGAAAATAATAAGATCATGGCAAACGCACAGAAAATAAAGTCTTCCTAAAAATGTCACACCATTTTTGTAAAATAGTAGGAAGAATATAAGATTTGCGAAAATTATAATATTTTGTTTTGAAGTGCAAAAAGTAACATAAAGCATTTTAACATATGGTTAAAATAATTCAAAAAGGCTTTTAAGTAAAAGAGTGTATAATTTTTTTCTAAAAAATTCACAAGTGGCACCATTTAATAGCTCGGTATTTAAATTTTTTTTATTAAATTAGGGCTTACTTTTCAACCTAGGGGATTTTTTAAAACTGCGAGAAAACGAAAAACAAAAATCAGCCACACAGGCAGCGCCAGAACAAGGCACAGCTGGGCCGGTCCATAGCCTTTCCTACTGAGGGGTGAACCGGTACGTGCGGCACCCACTTTCAAACCTGACCGCGGGGGCTAGCTATCAGCGACCTAGAGAGCAGGGGATAGAGGGGAAAAGATGATAGCCGGAGCCAATTTGTCATCTCCTTCCTCACGACAGGGAGGGGGCGCTCACCAGCAATAGAGGAGGGCTCGGTGAGGTGTGAGAGCTATGGGGATGGAATCAGGGGCAACTCACAGGTCAAGGGAGGTGGAGCTGGTCGGAGAGGGGGCCATGCGGTGGAGAGGCTTCGGGCGATGTCCGCCGGGGCTATTTGTTGCTGCAAACAAGACAGATAGGTGGGGGAAAGGGTGAGGAACACCCTGCGGCTCCAGATCAAAGAAGAACAAGAGTTGAGGCGGAGCTTTACCATGCGAACGCCGGCGGCCCAATGCGGCGAGCTTCTTCTCAATCCCAAGCACCGGAGATCCAAAACAAATGATGAGAAATGCGGGAGTGCGATTGGGAGTGCGTGAAGGCCAGGGATGGAGAGAATGGGGCTCGGGGCTGGCTTATATAGCCCAGCCAAGGTCCACCACATGCTGGTGCACCCGCGAGAATGCAATCCATGCTGGAGGGCACAAGGGCGAGCGGGGGTGAGTCAAAGATATTCCTATGGTTGGTCAGGGAGCGAAAGAAGAGGTCGGGGAGCTTACGCGTGTTTTGCTGTGGTTTGACCGAACCGACGGTGCGCGGCACGCGCGGGAGAGGAGATTAGTAGGAGGAGAGTGGAGGTGGACATGGAAGTTGCGTGTCCTGAACATCGAGGTGAGTCTGCAAGCGAGAGGGGAGCTCGAGGTGGTTGGGAGCCTCGGAATGGGGGCAGCTACAATGCAGGAGTGCACTGTAGCATGCTCTAGAGCGTGTGTATTGCATGCCATGGCATGCTTCACACGTTCTAGGTGTGTCCCCTTTGTCCACTAGCTGCTACTGCATGTGGAGATGCTTTTTGGATGCCTTGGAGTTAGATAGAGTAGAGGTAAGAAGGAGGGGGAGGTAAAAATGGATGCTGACTTTGTTGTCCAGGGTGTAGAAATGGGGTTTTCGCCCAGCGTCATGATGGAGCCTTGGCCCAAAATTCTTACTCGGGGTAGAAGGTGACTCGTAGGTGTTATGGTAAAAAGATGGGGTTGAAGGAGAATGGAGGAAGGGTCAAAAATGTAGCTTTTACCAAATCACCCGAAGGTGTTTGATGCTGTTTTGAGCAAGGCAATTTTGCCCACTTACTGTGAGACTTAACATGATTGAATGGTGGGTAAAACAAGATTGATCACAAGGTTTGAGCTCATTTGAGCAAAGTTGACAATGTAAACATGAAAAACCCTAGAAATGGATAAAATCGTATTTCTGTAGATTTGACCATGCAAAACCTTTCCTCCTGATGCACAACTTGCTGTGGAGACATTATTTGGTGATTATGGCATGCTCAAATATTTTCGTATCAAATGGGGAATCTTGGCAATGTAGAGTTGGTCAAATTTGATTCTCGATAGAGAGGGTTTTGGAATATATTGGTGAACCAAATTACCTTGGACTGAGATGAAACTTGGCAAGATCATCACATATACCATGTGTGACTTTTTAGAATTTTCTTGGAACTTATTGAGAATATGTCTTATAGAAATATTTCAAAAGCTTGAAATAGGAACGAAGTGTTTTGAAGGGTTTTGTCCAATGTTTTGAACATGACCATGTGTTTAAACTATAATATATGGAAAATATATGTCCACTCAGTTTCCCTAAATTTCCTCAAATATTTAGTAAGCATAAAAATAATTATTCCCTACAAAAGACCATTTCTGGCCTCAAAAAAGGTATTTAACTAAATTAGAAAAATAACTTGTAAAATATTTATTTGGTGGTTTTGGGAAGTCTTATATAGGGAAGGTTCCACATAAAGTGTTTGGAGCAAAACAATCCACGCAATTTGGGGGCTTGTAGTACAACCTCAGTTCATGGGTTTTGGAAAAACCTGAATTGAATAAATGCTTTTTGACAAAAATAATGTTTTGTAAAAATAGCTTTAGGTCCTATACACATGGCATGGTCATTGGGCAATGATTTGGAGCAAGAAGATGAGTCTTGAGAAAAGGAGAATTTTTGCAGTTAAAAAGCCAAATAAGCAAGCAAGCAAATAGCAATCAATTCAGGCATCACAAGCACACCAAAAAGTTATAATTGGGTCCAAATTTTATAAAATCGTAGCATAGCAAAGTGGTACAAACACAGGGTGTGACACACATACCCCTTTACAAGAATCTCGTCCCCAAGATTTTTAGTCTAAGCGCTAAAGAGATAAGGGAACTCAGATATGAGGTGCTCTTGAGGCTCCAATGTTTCTTCTACTTTAGTGTGGTTGCTCAACTCGACCTTGAAGTACTTGATGATGCGGCTTCTGGTGCAACACTCGGCATCATCCAAGAAGTGGACTGGTCTCTCACGATAAGTGAGTTCTGGCTGACGGTCGATGGATTGATGATCAATGTCCTTGTAGACATAGGGGCGATAGGGAACTTGGAGGCACTTCCGGAGTTGCGACACGTGGAATATGTCGTGCACATTCAATAGCTCGAAGGGTAACTATAGCTGGTAGGCAACTTATCCTTGTTTTGCGATGATCTTGAAGGGGCCTATATATCTTGGAGAGAGCTTTCCCTTGACATGGAAGCGCTTGGTTGCCTTGAGAGGCGTGACTTGAAGATAGTCATAGTCACCAACATGAAAACTCATGTCTCGTCGGTGACAGTCGGCATAGCTTTTCTGTCTTGATTTGGCGGTCTCTAGGTGTTCTATGACGAGTCGTACTAGCTCTTCGGCTTCACTAGAATTTTTGGTCGTAAGGCTAGTCCTTCTCCGGTTTGTGACCAATTGACGGGAGTGCATAACTTGCATCCATAAAACAACTCAAATGGTGCCATTTCAAGATTGGACTGGTAGCTGTTGTTGTAGGAGAACTCGGCAAAGGGTAAGAAGTTTTCCCATTTGGCTCCATACACCAAAACACAAGCATGAAGCATCTCTTCGAGTATCTAGTTTACCTGTGTCGTCTGTCCGGCTGTCTGAGGGTGAAAAGCGGTGCTGAAGGATATTTTGGTTCCCAAGGCTTCTTGAAATATGTTCCAAAATCTCGAGGTCAACAAGGTACCTGGATCATACACAATTTCCTTAGGAACTCCATGGAGGATTACAATCTGGTTGATGTAGAGATTTGCCAACTGGTTCCCATAGTAGGTGGTTTTGACAGGAACGTAACGGGCTACCTTGGTCAGGTGATCGACAATGACCCACATGGAATCATGTCCTTTGCTAGATCAGGGTAAACCGGTGATGAAGGCCATCTCGACTTTGTCCCACTTCCATTCTGGCACCTTGAGGGGTTCTAGCAGTCCAGCGGGCTGCCAATGCTCAAATTTTACCCTCTGGCATATGTCACACTTAGCGGCATATGTACCTATTTCCCTCTTCATTCCATGCCATCAGAATCTTACTTTAAGGTCTTGGTACATCTTGGTTCCTCCAGGATGGATGCAATACGGAGTGTCATGTGTTTCTTGCAAGATCAGGTTCTTTAGCTCAACTTTATTGGGTATGCACATGCAATTCCCAAACCACACGACTCCTTGTTCATCCACTGCGAATCCTCGGGCCTTTCCTTTCTTTATATTCTTCTTGAGGCCTTCGACGGTTTCGTGTCCCTTCTAAGCTTCATTGAAATCGTCCATCAATGTAGTCTTCGCTTCGAGGCTGTCTAGAAATCCTGGTGCAACTACCACCAACCCGAAGCTTTCAAGTTCCTCATACAAGGCTGGTAACCTTTCCTTGATCATAGCTTTAAAGGAACAAGCCTTTCTGCTCAAGGCATCAGCTACCACATTGGCCTTTCCAGGGTGGTATTGAACACCGAGGTCGTAGTCTTTGATCAATTCCAACAATCTTCATTGCGTCATGTTTAATTCCTTTTGAGTGAAAATATACTTCAAGCTCTTGTGGTCTGGGTGTATCTCACATTGCTTCCCCCAGAAGGTAATGTCCCCATGTCTTCAAGGCATGAACCATTGCTGCCAACTCAAGATTTTAAGTGGCATAGTTCTCTTCATGAGGGTGTAGCTGTGTGGATAGATTTGCTATGACCATGCCTTGTTGCATCAAAACACATCCAAGACCGGTTCTTGATGCATCACAATATATCACGAACTACTTGTGAATACGGAGGAAGTTTAAAACTGGGGCCATTGTCAATCTCTTCTTGAGCTCTTGGAAGCTCTCTTCACACTTTAGTGTCCATTCGAACTTCTTGTCCTTCTTCAAGAGCTGAGTCATAGGTCAAGAAATGCTTGAGAATCCTTCAACGAACTTGCGATAATATCCTGCCTGCCCGAGGAAGCTTCTGACTTCCTTCACATTGCTTGGAGATTGCCATTCAGTCATGACTTCAATCTTGACATGATTGACTTACAACCCTTCTACCCTCAACACATGACCCAAGAATCCAACTTCATGCAGCCAAAATTCACACTCACTAAATTTGGCATAAAGTTGGTGCTCTCGAAGCTTATCTTGTACAATCCTCAAGTGTTGCTAATGCTCTTCTTCAAACTTGGAGACGATGAGTATGTCGTCGATGAAGACGATGACAAACTTGTCCAAATACTCCATGAAGACTTTGTTCATGAGGTACATGAAGTAGGCTGGGGCTTTGTTTATCCCAAATGACATGACCGTGTACTCATACATGCCATACCTGGTAACAAATGCCGTCTTCAGAATATCTTGGGGTCTTATCTTCAACTGGTAGTATGCAGACTTGAGATCAATCTAGTAGCACACCCTAGCACCATTCAACTGATCGAACAGGTCTTCAATATGTGGGAGGGGGTACTTGTTATTTATGGTGACCTCATTGAGAGAACGGTAATCAACACAAAGTCGGATAGTTCCATCCCTTTTGGACACAAACAAAACAAGTGATCCCCAACAAGAGGCACTAGGACGAATAAATCCCTTCATGAGCTGCTCTGCTAGTTGCTTCTTCAGTTCATCCAAATCTTTGGATCCCATTCTATAGGGATTCTTATCGATGGGTCATGCTCCGGTATTAGCTCAGTGATGAACTCAATGTCATGGTTAGGAGGCATTCTGGGCAGCTCATCAGGAAAGACATCTGGGTATTCACATACCACTCGCACTTGATCCAACTCAATTCCCGATAAACAATTGACCTGAGGGGCTTGAGTGGAGGTAGGGTTGGGAACATACTTGACTTCAACTCCTTGGCTATTTGTCATGATAATAGTCCTCTTGGCACAGTCTAGAAAGCCTCAGTGCATGGTTAACCAATTCATGCCAAGGATGACGTCCAAGTCTGGCTTATCCAAAACTATGAGGTCTGCTAGGAAGCCTACCATGTTGATGTTAATCCCAACTCCCTTACATCCTATCTTGATCCTAAATACTGCACCCAGGGTTTGTACCATCATATGACTTCCTAGAGGTGTAGGTTTCATACCACTCTCTAGGGCAAACTTTTGGGTAACCAAAGAATGCGAAGCCCCAAATCAAATAGAACAGTTGGTTGGGTTGAGTTGACAAGGAACGTACCCACTATGACATTCTGGTCTTCCTCGGTTTCCGCAGCAGTGACATGATTCACACGACCCTTACCATTCTTGGGCTGGTTGCAGGAAGCTTGCTTCCTAGGTGGCTCCCCACGGGCTTGTCATTGATTTGGCGCATTGGGGCACAGTGCATATGGCTTCTTGTTGGGGTACAACTTTGAGATGTGTCCAGGCTGACCACACCCAAAACATGTGACCTTCTTGAAGTTGTTGGTCTTGCCACCAATGTTGTTACTGGGGTTGTTGTATGCCAGCTTGGGGTTGGCATACTGTTGAGGTTGGTAGCTCCGACGAGGTGCAGGAGTCATAGCCTGCTGAGGCTGATACCTTGGCTTTGCAGGGGCTGGTTGCCAGTAGCGAGGCTTCTGGTTGATGGAAGTGTCATTCTTGATCATCTTACTCTTGTGTGTGTCTTCCATGCCACGATGCTTGTCTTCCAGCATGAGAGCCTTGTTAACCAGGTCGAAAAGGTTCGACAGTCGCAGAAAATCACTTGTTACCGCAGTGCTTGTTGGAGTCCTTCCATGAAGAGTTCTATCTTGGCTCCCTCAGTGCTAACGTCTTTAGGTGCATACCTTGACAGGAGGTTGAACTTCTACAAGTACTCCTTGACAGAGCCACTTCCCTGCTTTAGCGCTTAGAATTCCCGCTTCTTGATAGCCATGATTCCTGATGGAATGTGGGCGGTGCGGAACCCTTGCTTGAAACCAGCCTAGGTGATCACACGGTCACCTTGCATGACCTAGAATCCATCCTACCAAGCTCTGGCGGTTCCTTTGAGGCAGTGAGAAGCATAAAGAACCTTCTCATGATCCTCATTGAAGTTGACTAATCCAAGGAGGTCCTCGATGGTGCAGATCCAGTCACCGGCATCCAGAGGTTCAACTGTGTTAGTTAAGGTTGGGGGCAAATTCTTCATGAACTCCGACAGAGTGGAACGACCATTGTCGTTCTTGCCTTGCTGCTAGTTGTTCACAAGGAAATGAGCCATCTGCTGTATAGAGATAGTGTTGTCTTGGTGTTCCTCCCGGAGAACTTGGAGATACTGAGATGTGGTCGTGTTCTCTAGTGTAGGTGGTGTCCGGGGAATGTCGTCTTGTGGCTGCTCCTGGTGATCTCCAGCCTAAGCACACCCACCAGCCTCCGTCTTCTAGCTACAGTTGTTGGTGCTGGGGTTGCGAAAAGTGCTGGTGCGGGTTGCAGTGACCATCCTGTTTGGAGAATCCAAGTCAAACAAGTAGAATAGGCAAGAGGGAAAAGCAATAAGAGGAAACACGCGTAAGGGCTTGTTCGGTTAATCCCAGCAAGGAGGGGATTGAAGAGGATTGGAGGGGATTGAGGTGGAATTTGACTTATATGGGATTTAATCCCTTCCAATCCCCTTCAAACCCCTTCAATTGAGAAGGAACCGAACAAGGCCTAAGGGGGGTTGGTACACTACAAGTGTGATAAAACAAAGGTCGAAAGACCAAAGATATAACACTAAGATAAGATCGGCGATGTAGTTCCTTACATGTTGCCTAAGGCAAAAGTGAGACTTGCATCAAGACAAAAACAACAAAACAAACAACAAGCACACATGGTTTTATATGAACCATTACACGGACTCGACTTCGCATCAGGGGTACATGACTTATCCTACCCTAGGTGTTCTCGGAGTCAAGTGGTGGATTGCTCGGTCACATACTCACGCTCCTTTGGGTCTTCCTCCTGATGATCTCCTGTATGGGCATTGTTCTCAGTCGAGGGGGTCGAAGAACAAGGAGGTCCATTCTGGTGACGCTTTGTCGAAAGGTCAGCTTAGAGCGCACGAAACTCCTTCGCACTCATGCGATGTCGTTGAGATGCTCCTCGAGTGGGTGCATCTCTAGCTAGGGAAAATCTTCCTCTGTAAGCGATAGCTGGCCATCCCTCGGGGGCTCCATCCTTCTTGATCATGTCTAGCTTCATCTTGGCTAGTCGGAGTATCTCACGAGTGTGGCGAAGTTCCTTGCGGATCTTCATGGACTCCTTAACCAGGTTGGGAGCCAGACTGTCGGCGGAGAGGCTGAAGTAGGTCTGGAATCTGAGTGGTGTTCCATCCTCCTTGGATGGGATCAACGTCCAAGTCTCGCCAATATCATCCTTCCTGAAAGTAAAGTTTCAAGTATCCGACTTGTAAACCATCTGTGGGATGATATCTCGTAGGTGAATGAGTGCCTTCCGTGCAGCCGTCTCGACTGTGATCACCAATGTCTCCATCTGTGGCCCTTCAAAGAACCAATTCATCGGGGAGTTGTTTGCCTTGATGACCACATCAACGTGGTACTCCTTCTTGGTGGCATTGACCCAGTGCTCATGGTACAGGAAAATGGGGGGTCGTCAGATCTGGCACATCTCCAGGCTCTCCTTCACGAGTAGGGGAAGGCCGGATGCTAGGAGGTCTTTGGGTACGACGCCCAATTTGGATGCTTGTACTACAACATCAATTCAGGGGGTTTGGTTAACCCAAATGACATGAACATGCACTCATACAGGGAATACCTGGTCACAAGTGTCGTCTTCGGAATATCTTGGGGTCCGATCTTCAATTGGTAGTACCCAGACCCAAGATTGATCTTGCAGAAGACGCTGCCACCATTCAGCTGATCGAACATGTCTTCAATCTTGGGGAGGGGGTATTGGTTCTTTATAGTGACCTCATTGAAAGAACAGTAACCGACACAAAGTCGGATAGATCCGTCCCTTTTTGACACAAACAGAACAGGGGATCCCAGAGGAGAGGCATCAGAGCGAATAAATCCCTTCATAAGATGCTCGGGTAGTTGCTTCTTCACTCCAGCCAACTCTCCAGATCCCATTCTATAGGGTTTCTTATAGATGGGTCCTGCTGTGGGCATTATCTCAATGATGAACTCAATATCATGGTCACGAGGCATTCCGGGAAGCTCACCAGGAAATATATATGGGTGTTCACATACCACTCACACTTGATCCAACTCAATTCCCTACAGGCAATTAACCTGAGGGGCATGAGCGGAGGAAGGGTTGGGAACATACTTCACTTCAACTCCATGGCTATTGGTCATGGTAACAGTACTCCTAGCATAGTGTAGCAAACCTTGGTGCATGGTTAAACAATTCATGCCAAGGATAAGGTCCAAGCTTGGCGAATCCAGAACTATGAGGTGTGCTTGGAAGTCTACCTCGTTGATGTTAACCCCTATTCCATTACATCCTATCTTGGTCCTCAATACTGCGCCTAAGGTTTGTACAATCATATGACTTCCTAGAGGTGTAGATTTCATACAAGTCTCTAGTGCACACTTTTGGGTAACAAAAGAATGCGAAACACAACAATTGAATAGAATTGTTGCCGTGGTTAAGTTGAGAATGTCGGAATCGGGGTTTCGCGGACCCAGTGAAAGGTCCAAACACTAGTGTGTGCTCGCTCTTCTACCCTATTCTACCTCATAGCTACATGGCGGCTCTACGGTAGCGCGAGCTAGGGAGACGAACTGAAACACACTGTAGTTACTCAGGTTCAGGCCACCTCAAGGTGTAACACCCTACTCCTACTTGTGATGGGATTGCTAGAGCTGGAAGACAAGTAAAATTGTGTGTTCTTGCCCTAGATTGGGGATGAGGTTGGATTCCCTTCAATAGAGGTTGTTCCTCTCTTATATACTGGCCTTGGTCCTCTTCGCCGTAAACATTGGCGGTAAGGGTTGCCACAACGACCATTTTCAAAAGGGGACGGGAATGCAGTCCGCCCTGACAAATGTGGTCTTCGCGTGCAAAAGCTTCCCTTCATGACGCGCTCGTGGGATCGGGGATGACCTCGTCCTACGGGGCCTGCATCTTTAGTATCCTTGCACTGAACCGGAAACCCTTGGGGGTCGCTTTGGGAGCACGCCAATCGTCCCGGCTTACTTAGCACGGAAGGGGAAAACCCAAAGCCCCATGTACGCAATCGCTGGCACCGCTCGTGCGCCGCGTGCATGGACCACCTCAGCCACGTGAAGGAGTTGGGTCATGGGACCCGGCCGAGTCACCTTCGGCGGGCTCGCTCCGTGGGGGCTTCAGGCGAAACAATCGCGATGGGTGCCCTCTCTAGGCCCTTGGTGACGATCTTCAAACGCTCGCCTCGCGAGGCACATGCCCTCGCGAGAGTTCTCCTTGACGCGAAGACCGATGGGCCGAGCTAGGCTTATCCCGTTGCGCCTTGTCTGGGGCCGCAGGCTGACGGGCCTCGGTACCCCCTGTCCCAGGGGCCCGACACCAGCCCTCTTTCCCGCGTTGGGCATGAATCCTCCCAACATGAGGGGCGAGGCGACGTGGGCTGCAACTTCATGCGGGCAAGGCTCGACGCGCGACATCCGACGAGACATGGGGCCCTTCCTTCCCGTGATGCTTAGAGAACCACCCCATGCGGGCAGAGCATGTGTGCCGCACCCATTATCATTTCTCCCGATCGACGCCATCCTTCTGCACCGTTTTTCCCGTGAAGACAGCCGGTTGGGGAAGTGAGGCGACGTAAGCCGGAACCGCACAATGGGCGCACGTAGCCACTACTGCCACGACGCCTCGAGTGCCGTGATCATGGCTATAAGACGACCACCCTCAGGTGTGCCACCGAACCACTTCTTCCTTTTTCTTGCTCCCATGCCGCTCACCATCGTTGTGCGAACGCCGCCTCCTTTCTTCCCCTTGTTGTTCCATGGTGAGTGGTAGGGGTGTTCCCGGCGACGAGGCACGCACGGAGCCTCAGGGCCCTGGTCGGCCACACAACAATGTCATTGGGACGATAACGATGAGTAAGTACACCACCACTGTCGCTTCTTCTTGCGTGTCTTGCTTGGCTTGATGAACCCTGACTACTAGATCTTTCAGGGCGCCCGTGCCCCAGAGGCACCGCGTGAGCCCGCTCGGGGCATCCCCCATGCCGCCTTCTCGGGAGACCTCCTCCTCCTCGCGCATCCAGATGAGGCGCGTGGGACCCACAACCCCTACCGGGGCACCGGCCAGGCCCTGGGAGCGCGTGACCCAACTTGCCATGTCTGTCCCCGGGGTAACGGGTGAGAGGTGGCCCAGGACTGCAGCGAACCCGCCCATCAGGAGGATCGCGTGTTGCTCAGGTGCGAAGCACTCCACGCTAAGACGGGCGTGTTGAGGGTCCAGCTATGACATGCCCATGCCGCACTTCAGGATGCCCTCAGGGGCAAGGGGGGCGCCAGCGAGGAGTTAGTCGCACTCCAGGCCCAGATTGAAGAAGCTGCCAATGTCGTGTAGGCGGCCAAGGACGACATGGCACATGCGCGGATGATGGCGGCACAACGCCAAGCAGTTCCTGGAGCTCGCTCTTCGTTTGAACGCAACACAGTGACGCTTTGTCGAGGATGCGCCGCCGCCGCCCCGCGTGCATTGTGACGAGGGCTACCTCAACTTCTTCACCAAGGTGGTGGAGGCAACCGAGTTCGTTGTCTCCAATGTGGATGACGACATCGAGTCTAGCGGGTGTGACCTCATGTGTGGCACGCTGACTCGGGCCTTTTCGAACCTACGTTGTCGTGATCCTGCGTTCGACCTCCCCCCTTGTGATAGGCCTGGTGCCCGAGGACCTCCAGGGCCCCCCTCAAGGATGAGGTGTTGGAGCACGTGGAGTCCCTAGTGGATCTGTTCGTCCGGGCTGAGACCCCCGAAGCGAGCAGTAGCCCTGAAGTTGGGGCCCTTGATGGACACGACGAAGACATCGCCTCCTCCGCCTAGGCTTCCCTTCCCTTTCCAAGAGACCGACGCTCCAGAAGATTCCCCTTTTATTTCGTTGTCACCGTGTTATTATTTTGTTTGTCGCATTCATCATCGCGTCATTCGTATCATCCGCATTGCATCGGGACTCGGTTGCCCGCAGTTTTCAATAATTACATCCGTTGTTAGTTGCCGATTCTCTTCATTTTCATCGTTGACCGTTTTGAGACCAACCGCACACACACACACGCCCGCGGCATCGTTGAAAATAGTGTTTTTAAAAGTTTGTATAAAACATTCTCGGATTGGGTTGAAACTTGGCTTGCGGTCTTATTATAATGTAGGCCGGCCACCTGCCAAATTTCATCACAATCAGAGTTTGTTTGATACCTAAATGGTCGACCATAGAGGCACCATCGTCGGTTTATCGTTGGATGTTTTTTGGCGTTTAAAATATTTTTCCAGGCCGCAAACCTCCATCTCTTCCCCACCAAACCTATTCTACATAGCCCAACACCATCTGTCGAGCCAACCTCTCCGTTTTGGACCGACCAATCGAGATCCGACGGCCCGAAAACAGTGCAAAACTGCTAACCCTAGCCCCTTGTCTATGAAAATACAACCACACCACCCTCTTATCGAGATCCGTGCTCCCAAAACCCTAGCCGCCACCACCAACAGCCTCAGCCGCCTCCCATCTCGAGCGGTCCCGCCAGGCCAGTCCGAGGTCCGCAACCGGGGCCGAACCGCGCGGCTGCAGCTCCCAGGTGCTCCACGCGCGTGCAACCGCTCGAGGGGAGGAGCCCCTCGATCCAGCGCGTCGCCGCCCGAGGTGGCCTCGTCGGATCACCGCGCTGCCAACTGGCATGTGCAACTCGAGTGGCAGGGCCCGAGCAGATGAGCACCACCGCCCCAACGCTGCTCCTTCTTCCTCCTCTCTCCTCTGCCCTAACCCCGTGCGATCTCTCTTTCCCCTTGCAGCATCGTCGGCCAATCTGCTCGCCCGGGCACTGCATCGAGTGACCGCCGTCAGGAATGGGATCCCCACCTCCGGATCCGTTGGTCCTGAACCTCCCCGGAGCCCCTGTCGTCCCTGAGCCCCCTCACTGGTGTGGCTCCCCCGTCGACGTGCCTGTGCTGCGGGAGCGAGGTGGAGGACAAGCCTCCCGCATGTTGATCGTCGTGGCCCAGCCACGTGTGTCCCGTGGGCTGCGCCAGGACCAAGCTCGCCCATCCAGCCTCCCTCTGCTTGCCCTCGGCCCATCTTCCTCCCGGCAAGCCCAGCCTCCAGCGGCCTCTCCCCGCTCCACCGACCGGCTCGTGTGGCCCAAGGTGAGCCAACACCTGACCCTCTATTGCCTGCCCTAGGCAACGTCTTGCTATGCTGCGCTCGCACAGATTCGGCCCGAATCGTTTTTTTACATGCAATTTTTATCAATTTTGCGGACCTTAATAATTTTAGAAATTGCCAAATTTGAAAATGCCCATATCTTTTAAATCATGCGTCGTATAGGAATAATTTATACATGTAAACGTGTAAAATTTTGTGTAGTTTAATATTTTCCAACTTGCATGCATATTTAAAACTGTTTGACCTGTTGTTTCGATAGATATGTGTCCTAGTTGATTAGGGTGATTAATTCCGTAGCTATTTAAGCATGCATCCGATTGCTCAAATCATGTATGTAAAATGTTCATGTTGTTTGCAACACCTTGCCATGCATATTAGAAATAACTGTGTGGCTATTTTCATGTAGGTGGAATAAATAGTTTGCTAAGTCGGGTTTATGTCACATTCTCGCATATATGTGGCGGCA
The DNA here is from genome assembly GCF_904849725.1 of Hordeum vulgare subsp. vulgare. Classification (NCBI taxonomy): domain Eukaryota; kingdom Viridiplantae; phylum Streptophyta; class Magnoliopsida; order Poales; family Poaceae; genus Hordeum; species Hordeum vulgare. The sequence continues at coordinate 288,511,387 of NC_058523.1, forward strand.
TTAGTTTTATTTCAAAACCCACATATTATATATGTTTTCAGGTAGAAAAATCCATATAATTTAACTGTGCATTTAGTTTTGTCTTTTGAGCAACTTAGCGTACATGATATTTTGCCATGATGCACTTTTGTTTATTTTGTGTGACTAAATCCATGCATGATATGATTAACTTGTCAACATGAGATATGATATTGGACATGTATGCTAGCCCTTGGTAATTTTGGTTCCTATAGAAATCCAAGTTTAGGTGTTCTTTTCTTGTTGCCAACTTGCTAGAAAATAGTGCTGATTTGAGATGTTGTAATATTTCTAAGTCTGAAATCTGTAATATTTTGTTGTTGTCTTTCCATGTGTTTTACTAGTGATCTACAACCCCTTTAGAGTTGGTGCAATGGAGTTAGTTGTAGTGATTAAGATTCTCTAGCATTCTGGTAAGTTTGATGCCATTCTATGGCATGTAGCATATAGGTTTACTGCTGCCAATATGGAATCTGGTTAAAAATTGCACTGTCAAAACTGATAATTTCACTAAGTCTCAAACTGTGTAACTTGCCATTTTTGAGTTCTTTTACTAGTGATCCATGCTACCATGCTAATTGCCATTGGTAGAGGGTTATTTTTCATCTTGAACACTACTGCCTCGTGCCTTGTTTGAGCATTTTAGAATCATGTAGCTTGTGTGTTTTGGGGTGTACAAAATGCCATGTTGCTGTTTTTGATAGAGTGTAGCTATTTCTTGCGTTGCTTGTAATTGTTGAACGTGTCATATATGAAACTTGTTTAGAATATCATGTAGTTTCATAATATCCTCCTGTCTTCATGGTTTGGAATGCTTGTGGCTGTCGTTGGCATACATGTTGCATTCATGCATATAATCTTGCAATAATCATATCTTTTGAACGTAACTCCGTTGGAGATGATCTCTATATGTAAATGGACTAGAACGACGTGTAGAATCACGTGAACCATTTAACTCTGTTGTTTAACAAATATTAAAACGTGTTAGTTCAGATCTGGATAGATTTCTAATTTGACATATGGGGTCATTTCGGAGATGCTATAAGTTGTTTCCGACCTCATTTAATATGCCTAGATAGGTAGTTTAATTACACTTCACCTCTTGCCATGTTTAAAAACATTTAATATTGTCACGTACCTAAATGGTTGTGAACCAAGTAATTCAAATGTGAAGTTTCATTGCTTCACTTAATGTGTAGTGTTTGATTCTTGTGAATTGCCATGCCGTGCCGTGCATAATTAAATTGGACATGCATCATATGTGGTGTGCATCATACCGTGCTTTTGTTGTGGTGTTACCGTGTGTTGAATGTTGTTGCGGATTGTTTCTTCTTGATAGAGTTCAGAGCCGCTTCGTAGTGTGAGGATCTGTTGGGGATATTACATACGGTGTGACCCGCCCTAATTGGGCCGGGTCTGGAAAGCGGTGACTCATACATACATGGTTAGTGAGCCTCGGCCCAGGCCAGAGGCGTATTGACAGATATTCTTCAGAAGGCTGCCAGGGCCCATGAGAAAGTCACCAAGGAGGTTTCCTGGCTTCGCAAACACGGCGACTTAGAGATATGGACGTCCATGATTTGTAACATGGCTAGGACTTTTGTAAACCCTAGGGCCTCGACTTGTATATAACGGCGAGTCTCTGGGGCAGATAGGTCAAGTTAGAAATCATTGAGAGCATCAGGCGAGTCACGCCCTCCTTGTAATCGAATCCACAATCAATATACACAAAGCAGGACGTAGGCTTTTACCTCCACATGAGGGGTCGAACCTGGGTAAATCTGAGTCTCGCTTCCGCTCACCCCCTTTGAGTCGCCACCAAGGTAAGATGGCTCCTACACTACGTCCTTTCACAAGGACATCTGCCGTGACAAAACCATGACAGGATCCGTTCGACTACATTGGTTCGTTTTCTTCACGAATTCGTTCTTCTTCCAAGCAGGATCACAGGCAAGATGATCATTTCCCTAGATACCAATACTATCATTGCCATGCTAGTTGTCTCATTTCTTTCACTATGTCTCGCTGCCTACCACCTGTTAAATAAGCCTCCCAACATCGCCACAAAAACCTCTAACCTTTGCACAACCCGGCAAACCACTATTCGGCTACGTTACCGCTTCCTCAGTCATTTGTTAGTGTTGCTAGTTGTAGGTGTAGTTGCTTCGATGTGCCAACATGGTTCATTGTTATATCACCATATTATTGCTAATTAATTAATGCACCTATATACTTGGTAAAAGGTGGAAAGCTTGGCCTTCTAGCCTGGTGTTTTGTTCCGCCTTTGATGCCTTAGTTTCAGCTACTAATGTTATGTTCCATAAATGAGAGCTCCAAACATGCTTGGGGTTGTTATGGGGACACCCTAGATTTTCGTTTTGGGGTAAAACTCGTCTGGCAAGGCCCTATATTGGTACTATATTTTCCCAACATAATAATACCGAATACCGTTAAAAGCATAGGACGCCATGAACCTGAGGAGTAATTTAACATAATACATGGGGGCAGTGTTGCTGGTGCTGGTCCAAACTAGAGTCGTTTGTGGGGCCAACCCGGGGCAACTCAGGAGATTTTTATCAAGCCACCATATGTTGCGCTTATCCGTTGTGTCCTGAGAACAAGATACGCGACTCCTATCGGGATCGTAGACACGCCGGGCGGCCTGGCTGGAGTTGTTTTACCATTCTCGAGCATCTTGTGCAAGCAATTCCGAGTATACTTTGGGCTATCTCGAGGTTGAGGTTTTCGAATTGGAAACCGAGGAGATCACGGGGTTTCCCTGCTCGAGGTTATTCCGTTGCAGCGTGTGGTAGTTTGTGATGGTCTAGTTGGAGAATCCCTGCAAGGTTAAATATTTCGAAAAGCCGTGCCCGCGGTTATGTGGCAAACTTGGAAATTTTGTTTAACAACCGGTTCTAGAAAACTTGAAGTAAACTTAATTAAATAACTTGCCAACTGAGTGTGTAACCATGACTGTCTGTTTCGTGAGCTCCTTCTCCGATCAAGGACACGACGTGGTTATGTCTGACGTAAGTAGGGTTCAAGATTATTCATTTGATCATTATTAGTTCATGTCTGATATGCCTAGATCATCCCCTCTTATTCTTGTACTCGTAAGTTAACCACCTCAAATAAATGCTTAGTCGCTTGCTCCAGCCTCACCACTTAACCATACCTCACCCATTAAGCTTTGCTAGTCTTGATACCTTTGGAAATGAGATTGTTGAGTCCCTATGTCTCACAGATTACTACAACAACAGTTGCACGTACAGGTAAAGCGATACTTTGACGTGAGCGCGATGATTGTTCTATTTGGAGTTTCTTCTTCTTCTTCGTCTTCGATCTAGGATGGGTTCCAGGCCGACTGCCTGGGATAGCAAGGATGGACATCGTTCTTTTATCGTTTGTTTTTTGTCCATAACCGGACCCTGCTCTTCTTCATGATGATTGATTATGTTGTCGTATTGATGTGATCTTGATATAGCTTGTGGCCAGTGTAAGACAACTACTTATACTCATCTTTTTAGTACATGTACTTGTAACGATAACCATTCTTGGGAAACGACGAGATGCGCTTCTATCCCTGTCGAGGCCCTCATGCCAAAATAAGGATAGGATCGCATCTTGGGCGTTACAAGTTGGTATGAGAGTTGTACCAACCTAGTATCCCCCTTGATTAATGGAACTTTGCCGAGTCGAGTCTAGTGAAAAGTTGCTTTGAGTCTAGTTATATATCGGAGAGTAGGATTCTTTTTTCTCCTCTTCTATGCTCTGGTGAGGAATCTTGACGTAATAATTTTAATTCTACTTCTTTTCTCACTCAAAAGTTTTTACGATCACGCGGATATTTTTGGAATCCATATGATGTCGATGTGATGGAGTTCTGACTTGGTGCCTCCTGTCTGACTTGATTTCTTCCGGGGAGTTGAGCTCCAACGGATTCTTGATCACATTGTTATCGTTCAGATTTCTTAGTCTCCCGGGACGGAGGATGTTCGAATTTTCTTCAATACTAGTAGTCGCGAGAGGAGTCTGTCATCTCCAATACTGGTGGAGAGCGTCCGGATGTACTGCCATACTTAGTATCGTTGTGTTTTCGAGGGTCTGAGATAGATGGGTTTCTAAGATCTCTGGTTATGTGTTGACGGATGTGATACGCTAGACGGGTAGTGTTATTGCTAGGAGTTGAGTAATGGATTTTACTCCTTGTATCCGTGGACCAGATTGCATGACCAAATTTTTTTGGGAGTTCTTAGGTGGGAATTCAAGTAGTTACTTATAGGACAATCTTCCAACAGATGCATGATGTGAGATCGGGGTTCGACATCTAGTGGATGTGTTTGTTCACGGACGTCTTACATCTGTTCTCTTGTGTCTTAAATAGTACTTGTAGCTTGCTACGACTCAGGGACGCTTCGTATGTCGTGTGCACTGCCTTGTACATGATGGCTACTATAGGATAGAGCCCGTGCGAACCTTACCGTGAAAGTATCGGACGAAATCTACATCATGAATTTGTTCTGGCTTGTTTCGTAAGTTGCATCTTTTGTTTTGTTGGACCGTGGTAATTCGAGTTGCTTCAATGAGAAGTGGTAAATTCATATCTTCCAAGAGGCGTTCTCATATTTCTGTGAGAGTACTAATTAATTGTTTTGCTCAATCAAGTTGTCTTATCAATTCTTGTCAAAACGGGGTCGTCATGTCAATTCCTTTTCAACTGGTGTGCTTCTCTTCGAATCAATTCAATCCTTTTCAATGTCTACAAGATCAATCCCTCATTTCTTTCGGAGTTTGTCTTATGTTTCCCAAGTTGCCTTTGTTTTTCCCGCCCTCCCACCCATTTCCTTCAATGATTTAATTCTCAGCTAAATGCATTTCTTTTCATGATGCTTCTCCTATCTTCTCTTCTATATTCCATCCGGTGATTCATTATGAAGATTCTCAGGAGTAGCTAGTTCATCATTCTGTATTCTTGTTTTTTCTTCCCGGTGGATTCAATTCAAGCTTTCAGTGTTCATAATATTCTTTTCTTCCTCTAATGATTTTGTGTTGGAAATTCCCATTCAAGCCTCTCTAGTCATTCATCCATCTCTGTTGTATCCGGAGTGTTGAAGATGTCTCAGAAGATTTGTGTTTTCATTCAATCCTTTCAATTATTTCAAGGTTCTCACCTCATCAAGTTTTCATTTGCACCGGTGCAATCTCTCTTGTCTAATCAATTTTTTCAACAGTGGTTTCTTTTGAGTGGGCCCATAACCCACATTTTCTTTCCCACGATCTTATCTGGCTTTTGTAATCTTTCCAGGAGACCACTAATTATTTTCAAGTGTGACATAAGTATGGATTTCATCAATCATATCCCTTCTCCAAGATCGTTAAAACAATTTTATTTGTTAGCTCAACCTCTCTTTCTTCATTATTCCAGAGTGTCTCAGTAATTTGTCATGGTTCTTCTTGCTATCATTCTCTGCATTGAAGACGGAAGAAGTGGTTCCTCTTAATCTTTCTCTGTTCTTTTGGTCAATTGTCATATCACCTTGGTGTCGTTCTTTCTAATTGTTTTCGATCATGAGCAATTCCTTCCATACCTAACCGATGTATTTCAGTTTGTTTTCATTTGTTGATCCTCCAAAGGCCATCATTTCAAAAGATTTTTCGTTCGCAGCTTTCAGCTTTCATTCTCAAATTCTTCTCAATCGTTGTCTCTTCATTCGTATCTCAATTATTCTGGTGCCCTGTTCAAGTGCTCTCTTAGGTGGATTGCGATCCTTTCATTCTCATGCATCTCCATTCATTCTTGGCATCCCCATTTGTTTGTGAAAGACTTAACGGTGGCTTGTTCAAGCATTCTGTAATTGAATCATGCTCTCTTTGTCCTCAGATAGAGCAATTTATTTGTATTATCCTCTTCCATTCCAAATTTTCACCGGTGTTTCTTCCAAGAATTCTTGAAGTGTGTGCCTTATCTATCGCTCTTTTGTATTTTAAGAAGAATAAGTAGTATGCTAAATCCGTTGCTTGTTATCAATTTAAATTCATGAAGGATGAGCATCACATAATTTTTATTCTTGTTTCATCAAAGTGATTTCAATTGTTCTTCTGAAATGGCTCATGATATCAATTTTCTATTCTATGTTGTTCATCTTCTTTTTTCGGAGTTCAAAGTTTTCTCAAGCATCTCTTCATGAAGCTTCATCTAAATCTATGCAAGGTCATAATAATATGGTGGTTTGTTCAATATTTAATTCATTCTCAAGGTGTTCTTCAAGATTCTTGTTGGAGAACCTTAAGTATTCTTATCTTGCATTTCAAAGTGCAATTCTTTCTCCCTTGTCTTTAAAATGGTATTATAACATTATTGATTCATGGAGTCTCCAAGAGAATTTATTTCAAGAAAGGGATATTTAATCCCACCAATTCTTTGATGATGAGATATTTTCAACCCATGATTTTTTCATTGAAGTATCTTGGTTGGGATTTCACCTAAAGCTTTTCCTAAGTATCGTAGCTATTATGGTCACTATCGTTGATCCAAGTTATCAATGTATCCTATTGGTGAAATTGTTTTGCATATCTTGTTGTTCTTAAGCAATCGTTGTCTCGTTTAGTGGCTGGTTGTCACCTCATTATTTTGAAATGGTTTCCATAAGCCCAAAACAAGCTTGTTCTTTTCGTTGTTGGTTTTCCAACAACTGCTTTCAATTCTTCTTGCAAGGATGCTTTCCAAATACAAATGTCATAGATGGTTTTATTTTCTTCTCCACTCTTTCTTCCTAATGATCTAGTTTCTATTTTCTTGTTCCAGAGTTTTTGTGATGTTGCTGTCTTTTATCCATTATCTAGTTTTATCAATATCATGTTCTTTCCTTTCTTATTCATTTAACCGGAGTGTTTGGTCTTCTTTCATGTTCTTTCCTGGCATATCAATTTAGTTGGTCTCTTGTGTATCTTCTCAAGATCTTTCCATCTTATCAAATTTTGCCATCTTTCCTACCGAAGTGCTGCCGGAATTCTGTTTGAATTCTTGCTTGTTTCTCATATCATTCTTCATATCTTTGAAGCCTTCAAGATTCATTGGTTTCACTCACTTGTCAAAGAAGTGACTAAGTTTTATATTTTTCTTCTGTTATCCTGTTCCCCTTTTCATTCCTAGATCTCGGGGCGAGATCTCTTGTTAGTGTAGGAGAGTTGTAACAGACCGAGACTGACACTCCAGAAGATTCCCCTTTTATTACGTTGTCACAATTTATTATTTTGTTTCTCGCATTCATCATCGCATCATCCACATCATCCGCATTGCATCGGCACTCCGTTGCCCTCAGTCTTCAAGACTTGCATCTGTTGTTAGTTGCGGGTTCTCTCCGTTTTCGTCATTAACCATTTGGAGACCAACCACCCACACACACACACCCGCGACATCGTTGAAAATATTGTTTTTAAAAGTGTGTATAAAAAATTCTCGGATTGGGTTAAAACTTGATGTATGTCTTATTTTAATGTATGTAGGCCGCCTAACAAATTTTGTCACAATCCGAGTTCGTTTGATACCCAAACGGTCGACCGTAGTGGCATCATCGTCGGTTTATCGATAGACATTTTTCAGTGTTTAAAACATTGTGTCAGGCTGCAAACCACCCTGTCTTCCCCACCTAGCCTATTCTACATAGCCCAACACCATCCACAGAGCCTACACTCCATTTCGGACCGTCCGATCAAGACCCGATGGCCCAAAAACGGTGCAAAACATTTTACCCTAGCCCCTTGTCTATAAATAGACACCCACACCACTCTCTCCTTGAGATCCGTGCTCCCAAAACCCTATCCACCGCCACCCACGGCCTTATCCGCCTCCCACCTCGAGCAGGCCCGCCAGACCCATCTAAGGCCCGCCTCAGCCCCGAACCGCGCCGCCGCAGCTCGCAGCTGCTCCCCGCGCGTGAAACCGGTCCAAGGGAGGAGCCCTCGATCCCGCGCGCTACCCCTCGAGGCAGCCTTGTCGGACCACCACGCCGCCAACTCGCCTATGCAGCTCTGGTGGCAGGGCCCGAGCAGATGAGCGCCACCACCCCAATGCTACACCTTCTTCCTCCTCTCTCCTTTGCCCAAACCCCTTTCAATATCTCTTTCCCGTTGCAGTGCCGCCAACCGATATGCTCGTCGGGGCACCGCCTCGATCCGCCGCCTTCGGGAAGGGCCCTGCATCCGAATCCGTTGGTCCTGAAACTCTTCGGAGCCCCGACTATCCCTTAGCCCCCTCGCTGGAGTGGCTCCTCCGTCGTCGTGCCTCTACTCCAGGAGCGAGGTGGAGGACGAGCCTCCCGCATGTTGACCGTAGTGGCCCAACAGCGTGTGTCCCGTGGGCCGCACCAGGTCCACGCTCGCCCAACCGGCCTCCCTCCGCCTGCCCTCGACCCATCTTCCTCCTGGTCAGCCCAGCCTCCAGCGGCCTCTACCCGCTCCACCGACCGGCCCGTGTGGCCCAAGGTGACCCAGCACCCGACCCCTCTATTTTTGTGCCCAAGGCAACGTCTTGCTATGCTGCGCTCGCACAGATTTGGCCTGAATCATTTTTTCAACATGCGATTTTTATCAATTATGAGAACCTAAATAATTTCAGAAATTACCGAATTTTAAAATGCCTGTATCTTGTAAACCCTGCGTCGGACAGAAATATTTATATATGTAAAATGTGTAGAATTTCATGTACATTAATATGTTAAAACTTGCATGCATATTTAAAACTGTTTGACCTGCCCTTCGCATAGATTTGCATGATGTTTTATTAGGGTGATTAATTCTGTAGCTATTTAAGCATGCATCTGATTGCTCAAACCATGTATGTAAAATGTACATGTTGTTTGCAACCCCTTGCCATGCATATTACAAATAATTGTCTTGCTATTTTCAAGTAGGTGGCATTAATAGTTTGCTAACTCGGGTTTATGTCACATTCTCACATATATGTGGTGGCATTAGTTTTATTTCAAAAACTACGTATTATATATGTTTTCGGGGTAGAAAAATCCATAGAATTTAAATGTGCATTTATTTTTCTTTTGAGCAGTTTAGCATGCATGATATTATGCCATGATGCCCTTTTGTTTATTTTGTGTGATTAAATCCATGCATGATATGATTTACTTGTCAACATGAGATACACTCTTGGACATGTATGCTAGCCCCCTATAATTTTGGTTCCCATATAAATCCATGTTTAGGTGTTCTTTTCTTGTTGCCAACTTGCTAGAAAATAGTGCTGATTTGAGATGCTGAAATATTTCTAAGTCTGAAATCTGTAATATTACGTTGTTGTCTTGCCATGTGTTTTACTAGTGATCTACAACAACTTTGGGGTTGGTGCAATGGAGTTAGTGGTAGTGATTAAGATAACCTGGCATGATGTTAAGTTTGATGCCATTCTATGTCTTGTGGCATATAGTTTTATTGCTGCCAATATGCCATCTGATTAAAAACCGCACTATCAAAACTGATATATTCACTAAGTCTGAAACTCTGTGCAACTTGCCATTTTGTGAGTTCTTTTACTAATGATCCATGATCTATGCTACTTGCCATTGATAGAGGGTTATTTTGCATCTTTACCACTACTGCCTCATGCCTTGTTTGAGCATTTTAAAATCTTGTAGCTTGTTGTTTTGGGGTGTACAAAATACCATGTTGATGTTTTTGGCAGATTGTAGCTATTTCTTGCATTACTTGTAATTGTTGAACGTTTCATACTTGAAACTTGCTTAGAATCTCGTGTAGTTTCATAATATCTTGCTGCCTTCACGGTTTGGAATGCTTGTGGCTGTCATTTGCATACATATTGCATTCATGCATATAATCTTCCGATGATCATATCTTTTGAACCGTAACTCCGTTGGAGATGATCTCTATATGTAAATGGACCAAAATGACGTGTAGAATCACGTGAAGCCCTTTATTGTGCTGTTAAAAAAATATTAAAACATGTCAATTCATATTTTGACAGATTTCTAATTTAACATATGGGGTCATTTCGGAGATGCTATAAGTTGGTTCCAACCTCATTTAGCATGCCTAGATAGGTAGTTTAATTACGCTTCACCTCTTGCCATGATTAACAACATTTAATATTGTCGTGTACCTAAAATGGAGTGAACGAAATAATTCAAATGTGAAGTTACGTTGCTTCACTTAATGTGTAGTGTTTGATTGTTGTGAAATTCCATGTCGTGTCCTGCATAATTAAACCGGTCATGCATCATATGTGTTGTGCATCATATTGTGCTTTTGTGGTGTTGTTGTTGTGTGTCAATTGTTGTTCCGGATTGTTTCTTCTTCATTGAATTCCGAACCGCTTCGGAGTGTGAGGATCCATTCGAGTACATTGATTCGTCTGCTTCACAGATATGTTCTTCTTCCAAGCAGGATCACAGGCAAGATGATCATTTCCCTAGATACCATTACTATCATTGCCATGCTAGTTGTCTCGTTTCTTTCGCTATGTCTCGCTGCCTACCACCTGTTAAATAAGCCTCCGAACATTGCCATGAAAAACCTCTAACCTTTCCACAACCCAGCAAACCACTGTTTGGCTAAATTACCGCTTGCTCAGCCTTTGGTTACCCTTGCTAGTTGTAGGTGCAGTAGCTTCCATGTGCCAACATGAGTTCCTTGTTATATCACCATATTATTGCTAATTAATTATTGCACCTATATACTTGGTAAAAGGTGGAAGTCTTGGCTTTCTAGCCTGGTATTTTGTTCCACCTTTGTTGCCTTAGTTTCAGCTACCGGTGATATGTTCCATAAATGAGTGCTCCTAACATGCCTGAGGTTGTTATGGGGACCCCTTAGGTTTTCGATTAGGGATAAAACTCGTCTGGCAAGGCCCAACATTGGCACTATACTTGCCCAACATAATAATAAACATTACTGTTAAAAAGCATGGGGCATCATGAACCCGAGGAGTAATTCGATGTAATACAAGGGGGCCAGTGCTGCTGGTGCTGGTCCAAACTAGAGCCATTTGCGGGGCCAACCCGGGGCAACTCAGGAGATTTCTATCAGGCCACCGTAGGTTGTGCTTATTCGTTTGAGAACGAGATATGCGGCTCCTATCGGGATCGTCAACATGTCGGGCGTCCTTGCTGGACTTGTTTTACCTTTCTCGAGCGCTTTGTGCGAGGGATTTGAGGATACTTTGGGCTATCTTGAGGTTGAAGTCTTCCAATAGGAAGCCGAGGAGATCTGTGGGTACCCCAACCTGTGAGTCGAGATCGCCAAATGAACATGCTCAGTGATCCTAGAGATCAATGCTCACCAAACACGCAGAAACTGATTAACAAGAGTCTTACATGCATACATACTGTTTGTTACAATAAATGACCATTGCGGTAAAGTCTTACATATATAGGGCCTTCAGGGCCAACACACCAAACTTGACCACTAGCGGAAATATTGGTCGAAAGCGTGAACCCATGCCATCAGCCTTAACCTACACGCATTCTGACTGGGAAGCGTTCTAGCTCGCAAGAACGTCACCAAGTTACTCTTCACCATATCCTGATCTCTCATACCTGGTCAATGAAATAACGAGTGGCAAGCCAATGATTACTTGGAATGTTCTCGCAAACATCCCATGATGTGGAGAATGCAGTTGGTATGATAATAAGGGATATGCAACATTTGCAGAAAGTAAGCTTTGAAGGTAAATAAACATGATCATAGATGGGTGTGGATATGCATCATAAGCTAGATGGTATTCAAAGAACAGGTTACAGATATCAACATATATGTTGAGGGCTGAACACTTTGGATTCACCCGATATGCCAAGTCTCCAAACTTGTTCATATCAATTCTTTCACGTAACTCCTTGAACACACACAAACACTTGGTTTATGCGGAAACGACTCGGCGTAGTTTAAGCAAGATTACCCAACTGTCCTTGACCATGGACACAGTTATTCGAATAGTTTTACACTATGAAGAGGTTGTACATTGTACCCATGAGATCCAAGAAACTTCCGTGTCATCCACGACTCGCGGTATATAACATACCCAAGGTGAGTACCCAATCAATGCCTTTTCCCTGACGATACTAGACAAAGAGTTCCACTCGATTGGTACCCAACCCACATGATGTACGTCTTACGTGCACCAAATCTAGACAATATCATCCATGCGGGGACCAACGGTGTGCCCGGAACACGTAAAAATAGCATAGTCGACCTACCTGGTACGACCCCATCACGAGATTGACCACATATCACTCCCGCCACTAGTAATGTGGCTCTTTGCTAGCACCGACCAAAGTAATCAACAAAGCCCCGTTCCATAAAGAGCTAACATGGTCGCACATGTAAGGTTGGCACGATCGACACATCATAAATCTAATCATGTTTCCGAAACCACTCACACCAAAATATACCCGGTGCACCACTTCTTCACAAGTGGCCACCTAACTCATCATCACCCTCGGGAATTAGTGGCACCCGACAGGGTTTTCATAAACCTTTGATATTTACCATCATTGTGCTCATGCTTCTACTATGCTTAGCTCTACTTGTCAGCATGATATTAGCGTGACTCTCATAGGTGGTAGGATCATGCTCAATTGCAAGTGCTCCGGAGGAGCCATCGGTAACATCATACCGACGATTTATCGAATACGTATGATCATATGCAACGGGAATAATTCCTCTACTAGCATGCAAATAATATTTTGCTGAAACATGGTCAAAGGGCTGCTTGCCTTTGCTCTGATAAGTTCTCGGGGTCGTCGCGGTCTTCTGGTCCAACTCCAAGTACTATCATCCGAAAAAACACCGTTATCTAGGCAACAGGAAGAAGTACATTTTTTATATAAATGGAAGTTTTATTTTTCTTGCACCTCTCTGGTCATAAGAAATATACCTGAAGCTTGCCATAGGAGATTTGGATTACCAGGGATTTTGAATGGATGAAAGGAGGAATAGGTGATCTTTAAAGAAGCCTATAGAAAATATCATGATAAAAACGAGTCGAGGCACTCATTTAAGAGAGCATAATTTTAGAAATATTTAGGAAGTTGTTACACTGGATATGGAGTTGATACGAATATACTAGGGATTTTCTAACATTGCATAAATAGCAAAAGGGAGCCTTTTATTTATTACAAAAAAAGTCATACAAAAATGTTGACCAAGGATTAAAAAATAGGATATGATATTAAAAGACTCTCGAATTTGGAATCACTCCATTTGGAGTTGGTTTGAATCATGTACAGATTTTGCAAGGTGAGGCTACGAGTATTCAAAATCTGTATTTGAATAATGATACAATAGAAATGTTGTTTGGAAAAATGTGCAAAGCACATCTTTGGATAGCTCTTTATTGTAAGAATGTGCAGGATTTTGAATCATCAAATTTGGGGCTCATATGATTTTTTTATAGAATTTTGAAG